>NC_143588.1:22396707-22696707 GCF_048544385.1 Mastigoproctus giganteus | reverse complement strand
ATGATATACAGTAAACCCCCGGCTTTTCGCGGTTTCTGTATTCGCGGTTTCGCGATCGCTGATTTAATATAAAATGAAACCTAAAAAAAAATGTGAAGTTTAAAGCGCCGTGAATATTTTCCGCCATAAAAAAACATGGGCGTGGCTAAAATTATCTTTCCCCGTCAAAACAGCGTTCAGTGGGTGGGGGGAGAGGGGTGACAAAATCGCGAGCGTGGATGTTTCTCGCTAATCCTTGTTCAGTATTTATTTATGCGCTTGTTTTTAATTTATATGCTTATAAATTGAATAAATTTATCAATTTATAAATTGATATGCTTACAAAAGTGATAAATCTACCGTTTTGCAGTGTGTTAGTGTAAACAGACTTTTTCGAGTGTGTTAACGGAAGAAAGTGCCTTTATTGTGGACAAGTTCTTTTTTACCCGTACAAAAATATGGCTACGAATAACAAGGGAAATGTGAAAATATCAAAGAAGGTGATGACATTAGCGAATAAAATTGCGTTATTAGACAAAATTTCTAATGGTGAAAGTGTCTCTTCAGTGGCAAAACATCATAAAATCAATGAGTCAACGGTACGATCAATCAAAAAATCGGAAGAAAAAATCCGCCGTAGTGTCCGTGAAAACGCGCTAATTGCTTCAAAAATTTGCTCTGTAACTCTGATGTTAAATTAGAAAAAAAAAAAAAAAAAAAAAAAAAATGGAAAAGGCTTAAAATCTGTGGGTAGAAGACCGAACTCAAAATAAAATTCCGTTAAGTTCACGCATCATTCGTGAAAAGGCAAAACTCCTTTATCAACACTTTAGCGAAACTGGTGATAGCACTGGCGGATAAGTTTTTTTTGCTAGCATAGGCGCTGGTTTGAAAGATTTGTTTGAAATGTCTAATAAATATTAAATTTAATATTAAATTGTTTCTTATTTTAATTTCAATGCCATATGCTTTCATTTCACTATGTACTGTCTATGTACAGTCATATTATGAAGGTATGTAATACAGTACATACATAGACACAATTTTAGGCTAGTTTTTCTTATATATTTCATACTTTGGAACGGAACCCCTTTATTACTATGGGAGCCATAACTCAGTATTCGCGTTTTCGGTATTCGCGACATTTCTCAGGAACGTAACCCCCGCGAATAGCGGTGGTTTACTGTACTCTTTTTCATGATGGTATGTTACATTAATGACTAGCATCACAAAGAGAAATATAAACAAGATATTTATTAATAGTTAAGGCAAAGCTAAGGTTGCAAAATGAACATTTGCAACCGTTATACAACAGTTTTGGTAAACATTACAAAAATTGATAATTATGGCTGAAATGTTATCAGAAGCCCTCAATTTGCTTCAGTTTATCATTTTAAATGGAAAACAAAATGAAAAGTTTACCAGGTGCAAATCAATATTTAGTTGAACCGCCTCTGGCCCTGATGACAGTAGCATACCGTCGAGGCACCGACAAGATCGATTTCTGAAGATAATCAACTGATAGTAAGTGGTTCCAAACTCGAACTATAGCTTCCTGAAGTTCACGAAGGGTCTTTGGTTTATTTCTGGCAACTGCAGATGCCACATGATACCAACAGTTCTCTATAGGATTCAGGTCCGGGCTGTTTCCTGGCCAGGCCTGGCCTGTTTTCGTAATGGACCGTTCTTCGAACCATTTTTTCACCTGTAACAAATGTAAACACGTTACTGTCGAACCTCTAATACAGAACTCAAGCTAAAGTAACTACAGAAATGCCTACTTACACTTTTTGCCCGATGACAAGGAGCAGATTCGTCCTGAAAGATGTAGTTACTTGGCAGCAATTTGCATTCCGATATGGCCAGGTATTCATTGGCATTTACGGAACCTTTTATACACTGCAGGTGACCTACTCTGTGATACGAAACGCACCCCTGTATCATTTGACTGGTAGGGAATTTCACTGTAGACACCATATAGTCGGGATGATATGCTTCACCACGTCTACGACGGATCATTTGTCTCCCATCAAAGCCATGCACGTTGAATTTCTCATAACTGACCCACTGCTCGGGGATCCATTTAACATGCTCCTTACACCAAATTAATCGGGCCGTTTCATTTTTTGTGCCAGGAGGGGCTTCTTAGGACAACGGGCTACAAATCAATTTTTGAAGAAGCGTTTACCGACTGTTACTGCACTTGCTACCACTCCTATATGTTCTTCCCATTCTCTTTTCAGCTCAGACGAAGAAGCTATACGGTTTTTAAAGCTAAGCGCTTCAAAGATCCTCTTTTGGAGTAGAGACTCATTTGCGTCCGGTTCCTTTTTTTCCTATCAGCAGAACCAGTATTCTTGAGTTTGGAAAGAAATCTACTCACTGTCGACTGAATCTAGGACACTCTATAAGCAATATGATGGAAAGAACATCCTTCCTCACGTATGCAGCATCGGCCATAAGCTTGCTTTCTTGCATCAAATGCCTCTACTAATGCTAATGCTAAGACGCGTGCGCTACGCACTGCTGCTCCTTCCCACCTGGCTACAGAGGCGCCGTCAGGATGGCAAATTACGTGCAGTTGACGCTACGAAGAAAGGGTCTTGATTAGACCGGGGTTCGAGCCCGTGACCACCAAATACGGAGAATGAGGAAAGTTCAGGGAATGACCACCGCATATCCCCGGAGCAATATGGCCTTGGTTGCTAATGCTCCTAAAAACCAAATAACAAACAACATCGCTATCCTGACAAGCAAGGAATGAGTGCAACTCTTGCAGGGCGTGCTTATATAGCTGAAAGTAACAGCTGGTGTAATATTACGTCATCATCTACGCGTGTCAATCTTATGTGATACAATCTGTAAGAAATATTGCCATATACTTACATTATTCAGACGATAATTGCAATTTTAAGGGGGATTGCACTTTTTTTTTTTTTTTTTTTTTTTTTTTAACACCAATGTATATTGTGACTTGAGAACGACAGTTTGGACAGAAAGGTGGATCTGAGGCAGAAGAAAAAAAGTAAGTAAGGTGAATGTGCCCTATTCTTAGTCTTCTTAGTGTCATGACTTCCTTTCGATTCGAGCAGAATTTCAATGGCCAAGACGGCTTCATCTGAAGGAGTTTGCCTTCTTGATTTTGCCAGTAATTTATACTTCGACTTATTACAATACTTTTGCAGTCAGTGAAAGGAATTTTAAAAGGGTCAACTCGTTCCACAGTGAATTTGGCTGCATGATCAGCGCTGTCATTGCCAGGTATTCCAACATGGCTAGGGATCCAACAAAATTTTACAACTTTCATCTCCTTAGCTGGATCAGTCAGCTAGTTCTGAATATGATCAAGTAAGTAGCTGTGATGTTTCTTTGGTTGGTGTCAAGTGAGAATAACATTGAGTAACCTGTTGCAATTTTATAGTTTTCCAGGTCAATACGGCATTAGTTCATCAGTAAAGATGCTATACTTTAAAGATAACTGATTGGAGATTATGGAGGACAGAAGAACAGCAGCACCGTCATGGTCAGTTTTGGACCCATCTGTGTATATCTGGTTATACAATCATTATTTTGCAATTAGTGATTTATGAAGCTGTTTTATATTCTGTTGGGAAGACTAGTTTTTCGTTATTGAAGATACAGGAAAGCCCATGGAGCAGCGGTTGAACTATTTTGGTGGCTATTTTATAAAGATCTTCCTGCAATTATCAAATAATGTGCGATGATGTATGACAACTGGCTGATTTATTGATGGATAAACGGCATAGAAGTTCTTCCAATCTGGAGTACAGAGATATTTCCACGTTGGATGCATGGGTCGACCGTCGACTTTTGATTTTGACAGCATAAGTTAATAGTAAAATTTGTCGTCATAGAGAGGACGGAGGGTCGCGAGCTTCGGCATAAAGGCTCTGGACAGGAGATGTGTGGAGGGCCTCCAAGAGAAATGCATAGACCAGGGATGAATATGGTCCAACCACCTCACACTTTCCTCCCTTCCCTGGCAGAGGGGGAGGCGACAGCCTTCTTGTTGCCTCCCCCCTGCCATCCCACATCTTTCTCTCTGGTGGAGCATGGGCATGCCCCACTGGCACATGCTGGGGTCGTCTACTCTATTGATCCCAGTCTTTCCTAGCTATTCCCCCCCCTAGCCTTCAGTCTCCTCCCCTCTCTATCTCTATGCCAGCACAAGACCCACACCAAAATTCTAGCTTCTCTAAATTATTTCGCCCTCTCCTCGGCCATTAAACTTTCAAATGCAACCCCTTCAAACCGGGAAACATGTATGTGATCAACATACAACGTGCGAATTTTTTTTTTTTTTTTTTTTTTTTTTTAGGTCCTAGCCACTGAAATCTCAGGAAATTAGGTGGCAGGACCTGCCAGAGTATATTAATTATAATACTGGTGTACCTGGTCTGCCTCCACGGGGCGAAAGTGGGGCAACGTTTGGGCCTCAGTAGGGGTCCAGCGGCTAAATGACCAGATGAACAACGGTACACGACACTACATATGAACAATATCCATACACTTTTAAATCTCTGGCATTTCCAGCAAACTGGCACACCCATCACAATGTAAACAACGCGGAGATGGGGGAAACCCCTGGTGCCGTATGACCCTAAATACACTTTATATTACCACCTCTGGGTTTAGCAGAGTTGTGCACTGGGGATCCGAAACCTTGATCTTAAGATAGCATGATATATGCTGCTGTTTGGATTTTTTTTTTTTTTTTGCACAAAAAAAAAAAAAAAAATTTTGGCCATGTGCACCTATCTATTAGTATTATGAGATAATGATGTTGCTTAATTATGATTTATATCTGACTGAAAAGTCCTATTAGTTTTAAATAAGTAAATATGTTTTCGATGTTAGAGTTATCGCCTTATGATTTATGTTAAAGTCAGGGAATCCTGAATATTCACAGGAAGATGGACGGCTGTTTGTCGCACCATATGGAACTGTGGCTATCTATAAGAAAATGTTTCACAGTGATTTGATAAGTGCAGTGAAGACATTCCGGAGGATTTGCTTTCGTGAGCAAGTACAAGTATGTGAGATAAGTATGTTTAATGCGCAATACCCTCAGTCTCCAAAGCGCTCTACATCACACAGAGGGATTAAGGCGGATGTTTCCTGCCAATACTCTTAAGCTCTTTAGAGACTTGAAAATCTACCCGAACAGGTACTGCCATGACAAAGACTACAGGAAGCTGATAGTAGCAAAACTGTATACTACACTACAAATTTAATGAAGAGAAGAGTGTACATTTCTATGGAATTTGAACTCTTGATCATCTGTAACGAACGATTTTTGTGTCAAGTGACTGTTGTTTTATTTATTCTTATGTATTTTCTGATTTTCAATGTTGCTGTCTATTTTGTTGTAGGATGTCTGTATTAGCCACCCTCCTAGATAATGTCTGTACAGGGGGTGTTACATAAATAAACTGATAATAATAATATTGTTAGAATGACTTCATCATGCCGATTCTTATGTAGACTCGAATTGCAATGCTGAAGTTCGTTTTATTTGCAGAAGTTTGTTTAGTTGATTTTTCCAGATTTGTGACCACTCAGTTTTGACAGTCCGATGATAAGTCTTTTAATTGGAATGCGGAACTTTATAAAGCAGAAGGTTTGTATTTGTAGCATTCTTTGCTGCTCGATCAGCACTTTCATTTCTCTCAATGCCTGCATGTCCTGGGATCCAACAGAAATTTACTAGCCTTTTCTTTTTGAGCTTCACAAGTTGATCTTGTATCTGATAAAGGGCGGAATGAGATGGTGTGTGCTTTTGTTGGAGAGAATGTATTACACTTAATGAATCTTACATCTGATGAAGGACGGGATGGGATGGTGCGTGCTCTTTTTGGAGAGAGTGTATTACACTTAATGAATCTGTGTATATGAGAAGTTCATAAGAGGAGAGGTTTCAAAGTATTTTAAAGCTATTAGTATGGCAAACAGCTCAGCAGAATAGCTACTGCATTCATTTGGTAGTAACTGTAAGATGACAATATGTGGAAGGACCACTGCAGCATCCACTTGGGTATCATGTTTATGGTATTTTACAGAAGACCAAGGTACTGTAGCTTCAGCTACCATTAATATTTAGCTTGTAACATGAGTTATAGCAGTGTTTATAGGCTGAGTAGTTCATTGATTGTAGCAAGACGTTGTACATTTTGTCCAGTTAGCTTTATGGAATCTCCATCTTTTTTGGCCATCGTGATGGGTAACATTATTTGTTAATATTTTTTAGACCACGGGAAGATGGTCGCTATTAAGTGGATTATCCAAGATTGTCCATTAAGTGGGTGCAGGACTAGTGACATATGGAAATATCAATGGCAGAGACTGTTCCTGTGAGTAAATGGAAGTATGTCTCAACTACGGTGTTAAGGTGTGAGAGATTTTGCTCTTCCAATAATTTTTCAATCAATTTTCCACGTTTGTCTTGGTGGTGCGATCCCCCATAGGGGATGGTATCCATTTATATCTTCAAAAGGGGCGATAGCCAGGTGGGCAGAAGCAGCAGTGCGTAGCACATGCTTCTTGATTAGACCGGGGTTCGAGCCCGTGACCACCATATACGGAGGATGCGGAAAGGTCAGGGAATGACCACCGCATATCCCCGGAGCAATTATGGCCTTAGTTGCTAATGCTCCTAAAAACCAAATAACAAACAAACAACAATATCTCCCATGATAACGATTGGAGATGGTAGCTGGGTTACTAACGCTTCAAAATCTGCATACTCTTGATTTGGAGGCAAATAAAGTGAGATCAGCGAGGATGTAAACTGGACTCTTACTGCACCTCCTTCCAAAGATCTTTGCAACTAGAGGTGTTTATCCTTTATGGTTGGTTACGAACAACAAGGAATTCTGGCGTCGATTGAAATAGCCACTCTGCCATGTGCGCCACTGGAAGGAAATCGGTCTTAGCATTAGCATTAGTAGAGGCATTTGATGCAAGAAAGCAAGCTTATGCAGTATCAGCCAAAAAAAAAAAAAAAAAAAAAAAAAACCCACTTCCACTTTACCCCTCTGTTCGTTCAAAATACCTGTCCAGCTGAGCCTTAAACTTATTTAGGCTATCAACCTCCACCACAAGGGATGGAAGTCTGTTCCACCAACCAACCACCCGCTGGCTAAAGGCAAATTTCCGCACGTCTATCCTACATCTGTCTTTCCTCAATTTGAATTTATGCCCTCTCAGGCCATTTTTCTGAGCTAGAGGAAGAATCCCATCAGCATTGAGCATGATCAAACCATTCAAGGTTTTATACACCTCAATCAGATCACCTCGCAGGTACCTAGTCTCCGGGCACTGTAATTCGCAAGACTTAATCCTTTCTTCGTAAGAAAGGACCCTTTGTTCCATTCACTAATCTCGTTGCCCTTCTCTGTACTCGTTACAGCAGCTCTACATCCTTCTTGAAATGAGGCCTCCAGACCTGTATACAGTACTCTAGGTGTGGCCTGACCATTGCCTTATACAATGGAATAATCACCTCCTTATCCCTGCTGGAAAAATTCCTGTATATCATTGACAATACTCCATGAGATACTCTTGCAGCCCGTCTGCACTGCTCAGAGAACTTCATATCTGCCTGGACAAAAACCCCCAAGTCCCTTTCATTCTCTACCACTGTCAGTGTAGTACCACATAGTTGATACGTTGCTCTGGGGTTGCTGTTTCCCATGTGTAGTACTTTACATTTCTCAATGTTAAACTTCATTTGCCACCTCTCAGCCCATCTGCTCAACCTTTCCAGATCCTGTTGCAGCAGCATAGTGTCAGTAGTGTCTTTGACAACCCTGCCAACCTTTATATCGTCTGCAAACTTGGACATTAAGCTTGATATACCATCATCAATATCATTTATAAATACAGAAAACAATAATGGACCCAACACTGAGCCCTGAGGGACTCCACTAATAACATTAGTCAACGATGAGCAGTGTCCATTGATTACCACTCTCTGTCTTCTCCCCCTCAACCACCCCTTTATCCATAGCAGCAATTTGGCTCCAATGTCACACTGCTCCAATTTGTGTAGCAGTCTACCATGTGCAACAGTATCAAAAGCCTTTCTAAGATCCAAGTATATAATATCAAAGTTATTCCCTGCATCCAGTTCTTTTGTGACTGCATCATAGTATCCAATCAAGTTCGTCAGGCAAGACTTCCCCCTTAACAAAACCATGCTGTGTCTGAGCTATAACTGAAGTCTTTTCTAAATGATCCTGCAGTGCTTCTTTCACCAGTGCCTCCATTAATTTTCCTGGAACAGAAGTTAAGCTCACAGGTCTATAATTACTTGTGTCAGCCTTTGATCATCCTTTGTGAATTGGGGTCACATTTGCACATTTCCAGTCTATGGGTACCTCCCCTGAGTCCAAGGAAGCTCTCATAATTATTGCTTAGGGTTTGCTTACTTCCTTTGCTGCCTCCTTTAATATAACTGGATAGATCCCATCCACCCCGGGTGCCTTTCTTGTGTTTATCTTCAACAGTTTCTCCTCCACTTTACTCCCAGTTATTTCAAGATTCTGTAGCTGACTGCTAGAGTTGAATACACCTCTGGCATTCCCCTTGCTGAATAACTCCTCATGTGTGAATGTCGATGCAAAATATTCATTTAGTTTGTTAGCTACCTGAGCAGGATCATCAACAGTTGACCCATCAATATCAAGTGGACCAATCTGATTCATCCCCTTCCTTCTAGAGTTTACATAAGTAAAGAACTCTCTGCTGTTTTTCTTTGCATCCCTTGCCAAGGATTTCTCGTAATCTGCCTTCACCTGCCTAACCTCCTTTGTAACTTGGTTGCATATCAACTTGTATCTATCATAGGTTTTTGTGTCATGTGTTAATTTGTAAGTATCCCATGCATTTTTCTTCTCTGCCATATGCCTCATTAGTTCATCTGACATCCATTTTGGCCTAAACCTTGAACAATATTTCTTAGTTGGTATGTAAAGCCTAGTAGCTTCCAAGATAAGTTCTTTGAATGCTTCCCATTTTGAATTTGCTGTTGGTAACATCATCAGTTGGTCCCACTGTATAGAATTTAAATACTGTCTCAGTCCATCGTAGTCGCCTTTACGGAAGCAATAACCCTTTCCTTTACCCCTAATGGTAGTTACCTCTTTGAATAAATCCCACTTCAGCACACTGTGATCACTGCCACCTAGTGATTCATTTATCTGCAGATTCTTAATGCATGAAGAATCACTGCTGATAATCAAATCAAGAGTATTACTCCCTCTAGTTGCCTCCCGAACATGCTGATGTAGAAAACAATCATCCAATAAATCCACAAAAGCCCTGCTAGTGTGTGTGAGTAACCAGTCCCCAAATTCCAGTCAATATCTGGGAAATTAAAATCTCCCATTATAAGACTCTCTGATTTACTGGCCCACTATTTCCCTGTACAGTTCCTTATTATACTCATCAGAGTCATTAGCCCTATAGCACACTCCTACTCTCAATTTTGATCTCCCAATGCTTATGTCACACCAAACTGACTCAACACTGCACTGTCCAGCGATGTCGACTGGCTTTACTTCCTTGGTTTTTATGTGTTTCTTAACTAATAGCATAACCCCTCCACCCTTCCTATCCTTTCTGTAGACGTTGTACTCCCCAAATTGCAGTTCTGCATCCCTTATATCTGTGTGACACCACGTCTCTGATATCCCAACAATATCTGCCTTTGATGTTTTGAGCAATACCTCAAATTCATCAAATTTATTTACTAAACTCCTAGCATTGGTGTACACGCAAGTATACCTGCACCTGTTTCTATTCTTAGCTACCCTAACACAACCCATGTGTTTACTTGTACCGCAATGGCTCCCAGCAGTCTCTGAAATACCATGCATCTTGTTTTTCAGGCTTCTGCTCATTCTAATAGAAGCAGTACAAGAATCTCTTTCACCTCTGCCAGTGGCTACTGTCAATCTATTGGTCTTTGTCTCCCCCCAAGCTAGCAGTTTTCCGACCCACCTAACACTGCCTCGATAGCATCAGCAAATATTCTTGCACCCTTTCTATTTAAGTGTATCCCATCCCTGTAGAAGCAATCTCTCCTGTTAACAAGTACAGTCCAGGCTGAAAAAAATTCTACCCCTTGAGCCTTGCACAATCTTTCCAGGGCCGAATTGATCGACAAGGCTCTCATCATATACTCCCTCCTATCGTGTCTGGGCAGAATTGCAGACACTTTCAAATTCAACCCTAATTCTCGGCTTTTGTTCAACAGTGACCTGTACTTGTTAAGTAATTCTGCCGGTCTCCTACTCTTAATATTATTAGTGCCAACGTGTACAACTATATCACCTTTTGTGCCCTTAAAAGATGATATTCGCTCTACAACGTCATCAACCTTTGCCCCTGGCAGACATACCCTGGTCCTGTTCCACCTATCTTTTTTACAAAGCATGTTCCCCGTTTCCCTGACAATAGAGTCACCAACAACTACTAGCTCCTTAGGGACCAGCGCATTCTGCCTTGGGGGTTGCCTCTGTGTCACGCGATGCCCAAGTGCAAGCTCTGGCGTTGATGTGGGCAGCTGAGAGCTTGATGGGCCCCTCAATTTAGTTTCTTCGAGGGCATCTACCCCTGTCCTTCAAGCTCTCATATAGGCCCACCAGAACGCCGAGTTGTTGCCTGATATCGATACACTCCTTGCATCGCGCACACACAAAGACATCCCCCTTGGCAGTATCATGTCCCGTACCCGATTGCTCTGCAAACATCAAGCAAACAGTGCATTTTATAAGGCTGTGAGTCAGAGGACAACTGCCCCCCTCAGTTCTGCTCTGAGCCACAGCACTTCCATTAGCTTGAGCCTTTTGCTTTGCTGCTCTGGTCTGAGTCATGATTCTATTAATTATGTTATGTTATTAATTATGTTAAATATAATTAATTATATTACGTTTGTAATCTAAGTCGTTATATGTATTTATTTAAACGTACAATTTAACTGCTAACGAAGTTCAACTAACGCTATCTAGTACGGTATATAACTATCGTATCACAAAGACGGGAAAATTACGATTGGTAGCGGAGTTGGAGTAGAAACACGTGGAAACCCTTACCGATACCTTTATGCAATTACAAGGCCGAGTAAAGAATAAATACACCAAATTAATCAGAAAATCCCAAAATAATGTTATACTACTAAATTTAAATCAAAAGTTTTAGAAAAACAATAATTTCAAATCAATAAATAAGAAAAATTTGAACACTACCGTCTCTAGTGGCCTCGTCAGCAGTCTTGTCAGTAAATACTGACACAGTTCATTACTATGTTTACTTTGTGGAGTTAGTTTAGTTTCTTGAAGATACCTAGCAGATGATATGCATCAATCAAGTCACGAATGTCGTCGATGTTACTGCAGAAACCTCGACAATTCCACCGTATTATTGTACACATTATATTGGTTTTATATTTTTATCTGTATTTTTGCGAATGATGGTCTGCTTGTATTGTTCAGTCTTTCTGTGGGAGGGGGGAGGAATGGATGAACGTCCGCTATTCCTCGGCATATATTTCTAAGTTCAGTTCCTCTAAGATTTTTTTCATATGTATTCATATGATCATGGATACATATGAAAAAGTAACTATCTTTATCATTTATGATTGATTGCGAGGTGAAAGACTTGTATGGCGGAATTGTAATTGGCGTGTTGATGGCTTAATTGGAAGTTGTCGTTGAAACTGACTTTAGTGATAGAACTAAGATTGAGCGAGCCCAATCAGCTATAGACATGTTGGGAGGAATTGTAACATTAGTTTGAACCGCAGTGGTAGCGGTGGTAATAGCAGTAATCTGTGTTCTTGGACAGCTGCTGTATATGTGCGTGTTACTGAAATTGGTGATATTTGTTTCTTTGCTTCTAGATAGAATAGACGCTTTAATTGCAGTATGAGCTACATACAATTAATCAAGTCGTGGCATGGTGGTGCCAGGGGTTTACAATACGTTACAGCCACACAGACAGACACATAAGGAATGCATGCGTATCACGTAATGTATATCCACACATATATGTGAACGAATACATAAATAAATTACATTAACCATAACCACATAAATTAGCAATGTGTTATTATTTAAGTGGCAGAGTGGCGAGTTGGACAAGCGTGGTCACATATGCATCTGTGGTGATCATGGGTGTCTACTGGAAGGCAAATGTACGGTTTTAAATTTTTACTGTAGCGAGGATTGTGTGGTGAAATTTACAACACGATAATTAGAGAGAATCAAGAAACTTCGGACTGGGAATCTACAGTCGAAGGGATAGTGAGTAGCCTATTTCCGGAAGGCTTGCCGTATATGGACAGCCCTGATCAAGCGGAAATTAGACGCATTAATCGGGAATATAAGGGGACAACCGAAACTGCCATTTTTAATATGCTTGAGCTAGGAGCTGCAGTAGCTAAATTGAACCATAAAAAATGTCCTGGCATTGACCTCATTGAGAATCAAGTAACTGAAAAATTTTATGAATTCTTAACTGAGATTTTATTGAACTTATTTAATAAATGCTTGCTAGAAGGGCTTTTCCCTCTTGAATGGAAGCTTGCGCTCTTAAAAATCTAGCATAAACCGGGAAAGCCAAAAACAAACCCCAGAGCATACAGGCCAATCTCTTTATTGGCCAATCTTGGCAAATTATTTGAAAGGATGATTGCCCCAAGGATTTTTAAATTATTTACAGAACATAAACTCTCCTCTGATTGCCAGTTTGGATTCAAAAAAGGATGTTCCACTGAGGACGCAATCTCAACCTTGCTGACTTACATTCAGCAGGCAAACATGTTCTTGCTGTTTTTATTGACTTTGAGGGCGCTTTCGATTCCCTTTGGTGGGAGAGTGCTCTCAGGTCACTGCAACTGGCAAAGTGTGATGACTACCTGTTCAGAGTCCTCAGATCTTACTTTAAGGATCGACAAATTAGAGTATGCGCAAAGCATTTATCATACACGACTACCGTTTCAAGAGGATGCCCTCAAGGTTCAGTCTTGGGACCTCTCTTTTGGAATGCAGTGCTAGACCAGTGGCTCACGAAGGATAGCTATGAGTTCATCAAAGTTGCATATGCAGATGACTTGGTGGTGGCAGTGCAGGGAGGATAAAGAAATTCTCGAACAAAAATTCAGTCAGTTTTGAATAATTTAGTGGCATGGGCAGGTTTGAATAAACTAAAGATTTCTGTCACCAAGACCAATTTCGTGGTGTTTAAACACCACTTCGATTATGGAAGGCCGCCAAAGGTAACCCTATATGGTACTCAAATTCCATATGTACAGAACACCAAGTATTTGGGTTTAACTTTAGATGATCATCTCAGGTTTCATGTACATGTCACTAAAATCAATGAAAAAAATCAAAAATTTTGTAGCTGCAGTTTTTAGAATTTCCCGCAAGGAATGAGGTTTATCCAAAAAAAACTCTAGTATTGTACTACAAGACGATATTTCTTCCCATTGTAGTTTATGGTGCTGGTATTTGGTTTGCGGCTGCTACCAAGGTTACAACTAAAGCCAAGCTTCTGTCCCTGTAACGTACAATGTTGCTTACAGTTATACGCGCTCCAAGGACAGTGTCGACAAATGCCTTACAGGTTATTGCAGGTACCATCCCCTTGGATTTACACATTATTTTCCGAGGTATTGTATATAACTTAAAGAAGGGAAGGGCGTTACAAATATTGAATATCACCTCTAATCCAAATAATAACATAAAGGAGGAAAAACAGAATTTTGGGGTGAGCTTGTGAATTGCTGGCAGCAACGTTGGGATTTGAGTGAGTACGGAACCATTACAAGAGGCTTCATTCCAGCCGTAAGCTTTGCAATGGACAGGAGGGTGTCTTCTTGGTTTGCTCCCACCATGACCACGAGTTACTTAATCACTGGACATGGCTTAAGGGCCAAACTATTTGAAAGAGGATTAGAACCTGACCCCTACTGTTCGTGCGGTGAGGTTGAATCTTGGAGACATGTCATCCTTGAATGCGGACTGTATACTTCAGACAGGCAGGAATTACTAAATAGGTTACCAAACCTCACTGAGAATAATTTACCTCTCTTGGTTCAGAGGTGGGACATCTTTGCTTTTCTTCAGGAATTCTCGGCCAAAGTTTTTAAAAGAAGACAGGAGTTAAGAAATCTATTGCAGGATACCAATTAAGGGAAGTGCTGCACATTTGATGACAGAACACTTCATGTAATGTCATCTTTATAGGACGTTTCTTGTTTACAGTGCCAAATGATCTTCTGCTCCTGGATACCCAAATGCAGGCTTGCATTTGTGGATGGACTCTAAGTGGAGATAATGTTAATCTAAGTGTTAATGTTAATGTTTCTAAGTGTTAATGTTAATGTTTCTAAGTGTTAATGTTAATGTTTCTAAGTGTTAATGTTAAGTTAATGCCATTCTAAGTTTATGTATTTGCTATTTACATGTAAATAATTGTATAATGTTGCTTTTGTTTCAACAAGTATACATTGTTCTTAGTTGGAATTTTTTTTTTTTATTATTATAAATTTTTTTTATTTATTTTTTTATTTTTTCGCTGGCCTCCAAGTTTGGGCAGCCTTGGGGGCGGGATTGCTGGCACCTACCAGTATAGCACTACTTCCGGTAGGTGCAGGATTTGTGCATTACAGCACACAGAGAATGGTTGATCCAGGTGTTGGTTAATCCCTGGTGGCGAAATGGCCTGACATAATGCTCTTTTTTCAGGCCTGTTTTGCAGACGTTCTGAGCTTTCACAGGAGTAAAAGGTGGAGATGGGCTTATGTCTAGGAGCCACCCTTCATATCAGGACACACAAAAAAAAAAAAAATGTAGCGAGGATTCCTAATTGATTGCTTGCAGTGAGGGCAGTATTTGCTTTGGCACGAATCTGTCGGTAAGTATTAGCCAGTTATCTGCTAGCAGCTGTGCTGAAGACCAGAGATATTAAATAGGTAACTTTATGCTCAGTTTTGTAGTTTTGAATCATTGAATTTCTTTTTCACATTTTTAGTCTTTGGAATAAGCAGATTGCCTCTACAGTTTGGACACTGTAAAGACTTTGCAGAACATTCAGTTTGGATATGATCTTCAGACCTACACGAAGCATATACTGCAGTTCGTTGACATACTGCCTATCAATGCCAAAATTTGAAGCATCTGACAGGGATCGGTTATTTTTTATTTTTTTTTGATTTGGTAGTTGTTGGCGCATCGGCTTCTGTGGCCATATTGCACCTCCCAAGGTTTTTGCAGTACTTTGATCCAAGCCCGAGGCCGGAATCGAACCCGCGACCTTTGGGTTGCCGGGCAAGTACTTTACCCACTCGGCGGATCGGTTATTATACGACAGTTTGGATATCCGGTATTTACAGAAGTTGGTGGATTCGGCAAGCTGAACGTTAGTATGATATTTCTGGTTGAAAGTCACGAGCCATCCCTTTTAATTAGGGTTATCTTGACCTGAATAACATTTTGATCTGAGAGTTCCTGTTTAATTTGTTCGTCAGATCCATGTAGAAAGTCTCATTCTGTTACCTCACTCCGTTTGAGTAGTTTAAGGTGGCAATGAGGGGAAATTTGTACGGGATTTCCAAGTGTTTTCAATTTCAGCAATTGATCAGAGTACTTGTGTTTTTTCAAGAAGCATGTCACCTGATTTCAGTCGGCGAACCATTTTCGGTGAGCCAGCAGCATTTTCTAAAACATTACTGGATCGGAAAAGAGAGCTTACTGAATGGCAGGTCAGTCAATGAATGTATTATAAGGAAGTAAGGTCAGATATTCTGCTCTGTATCCTTATTTTGTCGTTTAGCATAGGAAGGGTTGCGATCTTCCTACTTTCTACAATGTGATGGGACATTGATCCTGCAAGAGTCAGTACTGGTTTAGTCCATATTTGCTCCTTTCAGCCCTCGGCAGATTAACTTTTCTGCTAAGGTTTCTGGCTCAGCCACGAGGAGGCAGGAACAGTGCTTGGTGTGACCAAGTGAAAAGTACGAGTTGTAGGCGTTGGTAATAGAACTATGAGAAATAAAGGTGGCTTTCCTTTCTTGCTTTGTACGAGTACTTTTGTAACAAGAGCTGTTATTAAATAAATAGATTTCTTAACGACAGGAACATAAAAGAACAATAATTCGCTTGTAGGAAATCGTAGTGGAAAGCAGAGAAATCGCTCGCCACAAGGGGTCACATGATATATGCGAAGTGTATGACGATCTCACATATAGCACTCCATTATGTAGCTGATAATACTCTCAAGCTATTTAATTTCTTGAAACAGGTGGTTCTAAGCTGTTTGATATGGTCCACAAAGGTCATTTTTTTTTTTTTTTTTTTCTATCTCAGGTTAAGTCAAAAAATCCGACAAGTAGGTACAACTACTTGTTTTGTCTACTTTCTGATACACCCAGCTTTAGAACTGAGGCAGGATGGAGATAACGTCTTCTACAGAAATGAACTGCAATTTTTTTTCAGATGATATGCGAAAACAGTTATCAGCAGCCCAAGTTGTCACTCAACCATTCTCAGGTTTTGAGGGTAAAAAGAAATGCTAAAATTATCTGCGTGTAAAGTAGGAAAACAGTGGGTGGAACGGTCTTGAAACAGTTTGAGTTGATTTTTAAAATGAAGAGGGTGGCACTTAAAACTGCACCCTGTAGAACACCACTTTCATGGATGAAGTTAAAAGAAAGAGGGTGGATTGAATGCGGACCTGGAAGAACCAGTGCTTCAGAAAGATCTGTATAAACTTTGTGAGATTTCCATTGAAGCCTAATGTGTATAAGTCATGGAGAATTCCATACTGCCAAGCTGTGTCAAAAGCTTTCTCGATGTCTAAATAAACTGTAGTCATATGTTTCTTTCTTACGAATGCATTGCGAATCTGAGTTCTGTTTGAATCAAGAGGTCTAAAGTTGATTTACCTGTATGAAATTCACACTGTTGTTGTATCAGGGTTTTAGGAGCATTAGCGACTACGGCCATATTGCTCCATATATACTGTAAATTGCACGTGTTCTGTGGGCGATTTTCTGTTTTGCTGGACAAAAAACCTGAGTTTCCGGGAGATAAAAAAAACCATGCAACCTTCGCCTGAGACCAGTTTATGAGATCTCACTCCGCTATCACCCTAGATGTGTTTAGAGTATCATGAGGGGAAATGGTGAAAATTCTTATTGATGTTCGTCTGAAATCTCAACGAGCAAGTCAACAGAACAAAGACGCTTGATTGTTTTTGGAGACCCTGTGAGATTTTCTAGGTATTTCTGAATTTTGAAAGGCACCTAGAGATTGTTCTTGAGTAGAGTGCAATACAGATTCATTAGAGCTCTTCTTTTGGTATTGTCAATTTTTTGGCATTTAGCACTGCAGAGTTTTCTATCTCGTGAGTAGTCATGTTAAGATCCGGATCCTGTAGAGGAGATCATTTGCTCCTTTTGGTCCCCTGGAACGAAAATTTTCTTTCCAGGTTTTCGGCTCTGCCACCAGAAGGAAGGAGCTGTGCCACAAGGTTAAGTGGGCAGCTGAGTTAGTTTGGTTAGTACTATTAACAAGAAGTAGAGTTGAATTTCCGTTCTGGAACCCTGCCTACTTCTCGTAGTGCAAAAGAATTACGCTATACAACTAAATAAGGAAAACTATATTTAAAACCAAAACGAATCTATTTGCTCTGCGCACACACTGTAGAAATCGCTTTGAATCGCTTGGTTACACTAATAATCGCTTAGTACCCGGGGCCACGGCACATCTTGTCGGTTACTCACGGCCCACTGTGGTTAAAGTGTACAAAAATATGGTATTGAGTGGGTCAAACCACCTCCAGCCGAAAGAACTGTAAAGGATTACGCAGGGTGGATGTTCGTGGTGAGCGAAGGGTGCGCAGAAGGGGCTGAAGGGGAGATCACTGTGTGACAGTTGACACAGCAATACAATATAGGGAATGCAAGAACAATATCCAAAATGACGATGCACTGCACACTCAGCTCACTGCTGATCATGGTCAACGGCAAATGCTGTGGTGTAAACGCGCTTGTTGGACATTGGAGGAGGAGGACTGGAAACGAGTGTGCTGGTCTAATGAATCCAAATATCTGGTGCAACACGCCAACGGATGCCTTAGTGTATGGTAGCGCAAGAAACAAGAGCCCATAGATCCATCGTGCATGGTGTCCACTATCCAGGCAGTTGGCGGTAGTTGCTTAATATGGGGCATGTTTTTCAGGGAAGAACTACAACCCTGGTGCGTATGGACCAACATTTCAGTGGTGAGATCTACCGGAATCTTTTAGGAGACCATGTGCACCCTGCCATGTTGCATTTTTTCCTGAACAGAAACGGGATCTTCCAAGACGTTATCGCGCGCGCACTGTGCACGAGTGGTTCAAGGAACACGGTGAAGATTATTATTATTATTATCCATATGGTGCAAGGAAGCCTGAGGTTTATGCTGCACCAGCCAAAAAAAAAATTCCCGAGTTACCCTGAGAGAGAGAGAGAGAGAGAGAGAGAGAGAGAGCGCCACCAAGAAAGAGAAGAATGATGATATCATGATTGGCCTTTAAATTCGTCTAATCACAATCCAACTGAACACCTATGGGATGTTTTTGAATGGGAAGTGAGGCGTATGAACATGCAACTGTCATCTATACCGAGAATTCCAGTGGAGTCCAATCCTAGGCGAATAGCAGCTGTTAGTGTAAACGGCGGCCCAACAAGGTATTAGGTAAGTAGTCATATCTCAGTGATCACTCGTGTGTGTGTTCGTTTTGTTGTGCATTTTCTTACAACCGATATCTCTTTGTTAAGAAGCCAGCTACAAATAACAGATAACGCAGCGTTATTGAAACCGGTCTGTGCCGATTTCTTTCTGAAGTGCTTCCGCTACTACTAAACTATTAGGTCATCTCTTGCAATTAAAGACAATGGTTATGTTTTTCTTTAAGTTTTTCATTTAAAGTAACAGGGTCACAAACCAGGTACTATTGAACACTCACCAGTTAGTTTAAGGAGCGTGTACGTTGAACGAAATGGCCGGATTTTTTTGGTAATACCATCATTCTGTATATTTGAGTAGAATTTAACAACAAAAAAAAAAAAAAAAAAAAAAAAAAAAAAAACTGTACTGAAAACAATAGAATTAAATCAATATCTATATACAGGTTAATTTAAAATAATCTTCACGGTTTCAAAATATTGTGACTAAGCAAAAAATGCACGCAGTGTGTTACATAAAGCAGATGTGATTTTTCCCTCCATTTTCTGTGTTTAATAGAAATGAGTAAATATATTTCCCTACTAATTAATTACCAAGATTATAACTTGATAGAGCTCAACGTTTCTTACAACTGTATAACATTTATTACTCTCTCTCAATATTCTTTTGACTCTTTTCTCTCTATATGTATCTCTTCTATACAATACTGCATTAAAACTAATATTTAGTCTGTAAATTTCGTTTTTTTTTTTTTTTTTTTTTTTATTACAAATTGTGTGTGTAAAGAATAATAATTGCCGGATTGCTAATCGTCCGATTTCAATGAAATTTCGTTGGCTCTCGACAAATATTTTTAAAGCTCCTAAATACAAAATTTCCCGAAAATCTGTGCACTGGGAGTCCCTTTATTACATGCATGGATGACAGAGGGACATTGTGAAGACAACAGGCGCTTAAGCATATCGCAGGTTTAGGTAACTACAAAATCATTTTGTAATAAACGTTTTTGTAATTAACCTAGAAAAAGTCATTTAACATTTTCTTGGTTTACCGGAAATGTGCTTATCACCATCAGCCATTTTCAATCCACTGCAGGATGAAGGAATCTCCAGCAACTTTCCAGTTCCTTCTGTTTTGAGCACTGGTCATCCATTTACTACCCACAAACTCATGAATTTCATCTATCCATCTCCGCCTTTGTCTTCCAGGTTTTCTTCTAGCCCCTCTTGGGTACCATTCTGTTATTTTCTTTGTCCATCTGTCATCATGTCTTCGAGCTATGTGTCCTGCCCAAGACCATTTTAGTTCTTTAGTTTTGATAAGAATGCCCTTTACTTGAGTTTGCTGCTTAATCCATGTGTTTCTCTTCTTATCTAACACTCTGATTCCCAATATAATTCGTTCCATTCTTCACTGTGTAGTTCTCAGCTTCTCTTCCATTCTTTTGGTGAGTGCCCAAGTTTCACTTCCATAAGTCATGGTGGGGAGTATACATTGGTTCATTATTTTACGTTTCAGACAAACTGGGATATTCTTCAAATAGGCCTCTGGGTTTGGGTATACTCATACTATGATTTTTAGTATTTTCCACCAACCATGGAATAGAACGAAAGACGAAAAAACCCAAATTTTTAAAAATTTTTAATATTTACAATAAATTATTTACAAACCAAATATTACTGATAGTAATTTTAAAATAAAACAACTGTGATATACAGGATAATAATAAAATGTCGAATTTAAAATGCAATAAAATATACTGATTAAAAGCGCTAAAATACTAACTGAAGCTTTCAAAGGCTTCTGCCTTTTTTCTCAACAGTGTAATTTCTGTTTTGCGGTGCATCATTAAATACCAGCAGGTTCACGGTGCATCTCACGTGAACGTGTACTGTTCCCGTCAGAACCGGAAGTGGCTCGGGAGCGTTTCAGGCAAAAACGTTCATTCCCTCCAAGGATTACCGCCTCAAAGAGGGGATGAATACGTGTGCCACTATCTCTATTTATATTTTTCTCAGTAGCACTAATTCGCAAGCTCTCGAGCCACTTGCGGTCCCAAAATCTGTGCGCCCGAATAGTGATGACCGCTTCATCTGGGGAGATTTGATGTTGCTTCTCCCAGAAATGTTCAGCTACGGCGGATTTGCCATAATCTGCATTTCTTATCGCATTTGTGTGCTCCCCCAGACGATCTTTGAGACGCCGTTTTGTTTCTCCCACATAACATTCCCCACATTCCGGGCATTTAATACTGTATACGACCCCACTTATATTTTCATTTAAGACAGGGTCCTTCACCTGTGACACGATTGTGTGCAGCTTCCTGCCTGGGAGCTGCACACAACGTGTCTGGTAATTCCTTAATACGCGAGCTAAACGCTCGGATAAACCCGGATAGTAGGGAATGTATGCGGTGGCTATTGGCGTGAAGGACTCACTTCTACTCTGCCCTCCACTAATGTATTTCTCTATGATCCTCCGGGGGTAGCCACACTTCAAAAGATCCGCCGTAACACGTTCATACTCCAAGTTTCTATCCTCTGAGGTACTACAATGGGATTTTGCCCTATCCACTAATGCTCTTACTACACTGTTCCTGTGATAATTAGTCTGCGCTGAGTTGTAGCGTGAATATTGGCCCCTGCACATAGATTTTCTAAATACTTTTGTTTTCAAATGCTGGCCTTTTCTACAAATCAGCACATCCAGGAACGGCAAAACCCCTCCTTCCTCTACCTCAGAGGTGAATTGTATGAACGGGGAGAAGCTATTAAGAAAATTCAACGTATCATCCTCACTCCCTTCCCGAATAACTGAAAACGTATCATCAACATACCTTTTCCACGGACGCATAGGGAGAACTGTAGTGTTAAATAGTCTGGACTCGAGCTCCTCCATCGCTAAATTAGCTATGATGGCACTGATGGGGGAGCCCATAGCTGCACCGTTAACCTGCTTGTACATGGTGTTATTAAACACCATGGTAGTACTCGAAAGACATAACTCTATTCCTTTACATATGTCCTCTAAGTTTAGTTGCGTCCTATTATTCAAGGTGGTGTCTCTTTCTAAAGCCATGTACGCACAATGTATCCCATGGTCAATTGGGATGCAGGTAAACAACGATGTTACATCAAAGGATATCATAACTTCGTTTTCTTCTATACGTTGTCCTCTTATGAATTGTACAAATTCTTTACTGTCTCTGATACTATGTTCAGAGAGTCCAACTAATGGTGACAGTAGTTTGGCTAGGAAACCAGATAATGCGTACGTGGGGCTGCCAATAAACGAGACTATCGGTCTAAGTGGCACACCCACTTTATGTATTTTTGGCAAACCGTAAAATCTCGGTATCTGGCTTCCTGTGGCATGTAATGCCCAATACAGTTCCTTTGAAATCTTATTGGATTTCATCCAACATTGCACCATCTTATTAACTTGTCGTTCCAGATTCGACAGGGGATTCTTATGAATAATCATATAGGTTGTGCGATCATTTAACAAATCTAATGCTTTGCTTACATATGCTTCTTTATCCAAAACCACCGTTGCTCTACCTTTATCAGCTGGTAGGACCACAACATTATCGTCCTGCTTAAGACTTTCTAGTGCTAATCTTTGCTTTATATTAAGATTCGAGGGAACTTTCTTGGCTTGACTTAAAATAGCTGCTGTTTTCACACGGATTTCATTGGCCATGCACACAGGTAACTTACTAGCCGCTCTCTCAATGCCCATAGCTATTTCTGCTATGGGCACTTTGGGCGGAATCGTAGCAAACTTAGGTCCTAGATTTAACACTTCTATTTGATCATCAGTCAACTGTTTACTACTGATATTAACAATAAAGTTTTTAAAAAAAATTTTTTAAAATTTGGGTTTTTTCGTCTTTCGTTCTATTCCATGGTTGGTGGAAAACACTAAAAATCATAGTATGAGTATACCCAACCCCAGAGGCCTATTTGACGAACTGTTTAGATGCTATGGCCATACAGTTGTGCGGTGCGTTAGAGAATACCAGAAACATAGTGCTAGAGAAGCTAAACATGAACATCTGAGGTTTGCCCACCGATGTAAGACGTATAACCTCACACCTCGTGGCTTTCAAGTTAAACCTCCTTTTGAAGACGAGCGGTTGTTTAATGTTTCGAAGTGGTACCAAAGAAAGATCCTAAGCATTTGGATTGATAAGTTACATAAGAACTTGTATCACATTAGGAGAGATAAGAATAGGTGCTTAAACAAGATAAGTGAGAGATTAACCTCTGTACATTTGATATTAGTGATTAGTGTGGTATCGAACAAAGCAAAACGGATTTCTGACAGTTACAGACAAAGACAAATGAATAAGTTCGATAGGCTTAAAGAACAAACCATGTCCAGGAGTAACAGTGATAATAGTACCAATAGTAACTTTATTGTTAATATCAGTAGTAAACAGTTGACTGATGATCAAATAGAAGTGTTAAATCTAGGACCTAAGTTTGCTACGATTCCGCCCAAAGTGCCCATAGCAGAAATAGCTATGGGCATTGAGAGAGCGGCTAGTAAGTTACCTGTGTGCATGGCCAATGAAATCCGTGTGAAAACAGCAGCTATTTTAAGTCAAGCCAAGAAAGTTCCCTCGAATCTTAATATAAAGCAAAGATTAGCACTAGAAAGTCTTAAGCAGGACGATAATGTTGTGGTCCTACCAGCTGATAAAGGTAGAGCAACGGTGGTTTTGGATAAAGAAGCATATGTAAGCAAAGCATTAGATTTGTTAAATGATCGCACAACCTATATGATTATTCATAAGAATCCCCTGTCGAATCTGGAACGACAAGTTAATAAGATGGTGCAATGTTGGATGAAATCCAATAAGATTTCAAAGGAAGGGTATTGGGCATTACATGCCACAGGAAGCCAGATACCGAGATTTTACGGTTTGCCAAAAATACATAAAGTGGGTGTGCCACTTAGACCGATAGTCTCGTTTATTGGCAGCCCCACGTACGCATTATCTGGTTTCCTAGCCAAACTACTGTCACCATTAGTTGGACTCTCTGAACATAGTATCAGAGACAGTAAAGAATTTGTACAATTCATAAGAGGACAACGTATAGAAGAAAACGAAGTTATGATATCCTTTGATGTAACATCGTTGTTTACCTGCATCCCAATTGACCATGGGATACATTGTGCGTACATGGCTTTAGAAAGAGACACCACCTTGAATAATAGGACGCAACTAAACTTAGAGGACATATGTAAAGGAATAGAGTTATGTCTTTCGAGTACTACCATGGTGTTTAATAACACCATGTACAAGCAGGTTAACGGTGCAGCTATGGGCTCTCCCATCAGTGCCATCATAGCTAATTTAGCGATGGAGGAGCTCGAGTCCAGACTATTTAACACTACAGTTCTCCCTATGCGTCCGTGGAAAAGGTATGTTGATGATACGTTTTCAGTTATTCGGGAAGGGAGTGAGGATGATACGTTGAATTTTCTTAATAGCTTCTCCCCGTTCATACAATTCACCTCTGAGGTAGAGGAAGGAGGGGTTTTGCCGTTCCTGGATGTGCTGATTTGTAGAAAAGGCCAGCATTTGAAAACAAAAGTATTTAGAAAATCTATGTGCAGGGGCCAATATTCACGCTACAACTCAGCGCAGACTAATTATCACAGGAACAGTGTAGTAAGAGCATTAGTGGATAGGGCAAAATCCCATTGTAGTACCTCAGAGGATAGAAACTTGGAGTATGAACGTGTTACGGCGGATCTTTTGAAGTGTGGCTACCCCCGGAGGATCATAGAGAAATACATTAGTGGAGGGCAGAGTAGAAGTGAGTCCTTCACGCCAATAGCCACCGCATACATTCCCTACTATCCGGGTTTATCCGAGCGTTTAGCTCGCGTATTAAGGAATTACCAGACACGTTGTGTGCAGCTCCCAGGCAGGAAGCTGCACACAATCGTGTCACAGGTGAAGGACCCTGTCTTAAATGAAAATATAAGTGGGGTCGTATACAGTATTAAATGCCCGGAATGTGGGGAATGTTATGTGGGAGAAACAAAACGGCGTCTCAAAGATCGTCTGGGGGAGCACACAAATGCGATAAGAAATGCAGATTATGGCAAATCCGCCGTAGCTGAACATTTCTGGGAGAAGCAACATCAAATCTCCCCAGATGAAGCGGTCATCACTATTCGGGCGCACAGATTTTGGGACCGCAAGTGGCTCGAGAGCTTGCGAATTAGTGCTACTGAGAAAAATATAAATAGAGATAGTGGCACACGTATTCATCCCCTCTTTGAGGCGGTAATCCTTGGAGGGAATGAACGTTTTTGCCTGAAACGCTCCCGAGCCACTTCCGGTTCTGACGGGAACAGTACACGTTCACGTGAGATGCACCGTGAACCTGCTGGTATTTAATGATGCACCGCAAAACAGAAATTACACTGTTGAGAAAAAAGGCAGAAGCCTTTGAAAGCTTCAGTTAGTATTTTAGCGCTTTTAATCAGTATATTTTATTGCATTTTAAATTCGACATTTTATTATTATCCTGTATATCACAGTTGTTTTATTTTAAAATTACTATCAGTAATATTTGGTTTGTAAATAATTTATTGTAAATATTAAAAATTTTTAAAAATTTGGGTTTTTTCGTCTTTCGTTCTATTCCATGGTTGGTGGAAAACACTAAAAATCATAGTATGAAACTGGGATATTGCTCTTCAGTATGTGACTATATTTGCTGAATGCTATCCATCCAAAATTTATTCTTCTCTTGACTTCCAGCCATTTATCATTATTACAGCTAATAACTTGTCCCAGATAAGTATAAAAATGTGAACATTTTTACATCGTGATACATTCTCATAAATAGCCATACATTAATTTTGCTAGTTATATGTGTGAAGTAATAAGGCCGTGTTGAAAGCTGTTTTATCTAATTCTATTTTTAGGAAAGCAGTAATCGAGTATCCATCTCACTCCCATAGTTTCGGTCAATCCACTGCATGAAGCCGACACTCGATAGGGTCAGCTAAGTGTCGCGTTAGTATAACTCAGGTATACAGTGGCAAAATCTGTGGGTGCCAATGAGTAAATCGGAATCAGGAAGGGAAGGTGAAATTGAGTGAAATTCGAACTGATTACTGTGACTTGACTCTTGTCAGGAAATGGATAGAGGTGAATAGACTTTGAATGAAGAGAATGCCTTGGTATAACCCGGAAATACCACCGCATATCAATTAATAATTTGCACCTTTCTCTCGATAGATTTCTCAAATAAAACATGTCGAATTACGAGGACAGGTGATCCTAGATTTGCTTTTGCCTACAGAAATAGGCTGCTAACCAATCCAAAGAGAGGGCCATCGAAAAGGGGCGAGGGACATTTATATATTGGGAATAGGGGAAAAACGAGGAGTTGGTTGGTAAGCTAACTTGTATAAGATATCCTCAATGGCTGATGTTGGAGAGCAGATAGTGCCCGGCAAGTCGCAATGGAGCTTTTTGGGTAAGTTCGCCTCTTAGTTTAACGACCGGTTATCTGGAATTAGTAAACAACCACATCTACTATATCCCCTACCTAATATCACATACTGACCTCTCTCCTTCCAGATAAATACACTGATGAATGTCCATTTTACTGTATTAATGCCAGAATGTGTCATCAATTGCACTGACTACTGGATACTGTTTCCAGTCACGATAAAGAAAACTATTTGTCAACCCTACACAATTTGCCCATAAACTCGAATAGCTGGAAGCCCCTCAATCTATTGGGTACTAACAACGATTGTTTACCAAAAGCTACCTGAAGAATGTAGACAGAACGGCAGAAATATGCTATGTTACCACTACCCATTAACTACTTAAATGTAAAGCTACTCTGAGTAAAGCTACTACTTATAACATAATATAATCTTAGTTTCTTATATTACTTAGTATTTTTTTTTTTTTTTTTTGTAAATAAATATACATATCCATATACCTGCAATAAACTATACTTTGTTGATCTCTCTTTCTTCAGGACTATTCTCTAATTTACACGTTTGATTGTATTCATATAAGTTGTTTAAAAGAACCATTAATTGCGGCACCCTGGGGGCCCTTATCCAAGAGGTACCTCTGGGTGAAAAACACAATGCCTCTTGATGTTGCAGCTTGCTCTTTACATCTCAGAGTAAATGCAGGAACACAATATTTTGTCTTGAATGAACTGCTAGAAACTCATATAAATCCCAGTCTCTCTGGATCCTCATTTTAATGTCGGAAACTTGTCCGGAAATCTCGTTAATTATATTAAACGCTGTCCAGCAAGCGCCCTACACTATAACAGAAACGACTTGGGAACATAAGTATATGACTCCACCTTCATCATTACTTTTGTTTTAGCCATATTCATCTTTAGTCCAAAATCCTAACTAGCTGTGCATAACTGATTAAGATTTTCCTCTAATTCTTTGGGATCATGCCTTATGACCACAATGTCATCTGCAAATCGTAAATGGTTTAGGTACTCTCCGTTCACATTGACTCCTTTCTGCGACCAGTCTAATCTTCTGAAAGCTTCCTCAAGGGCAGCAGTAAACAACTTCGGAGATATCTCCTTGTCGAACTCCTTTCTCGATTTTAAATTTCCTATTGTCTTTGTCTAGTCTAATAAAGGAGGTAGCATTCTCATATATTCGCTTCAAAATCATATGTGGGATATCTATGTCTTGTCTTTGAAGTGCCCGAAACATTGCCTTATGCTGTATGGAGTCAAATGCCTTTTCATAATCCACAAATGCCAGGCATAATGGTGTTTTATATTCATTTGCTTTCTCCATTAGCTGTGATATTACGTGAAGGTGATCTATAGTTGAGAATCCTGTCCTAAAGCCAGCTTGCTCTTTCGGTTGATTCTCATCAAGTATTCTTTCTAATCTGTTATTAATGACCCATTGTGAACAACTTGTAGATGTGGGATAACAAGCTAATTGGTCTTTAATTTCCAATTTCTGATTTATCTCCTTTCTTATGCAGCAAAACTATGATTGCATTATTCCACTGCTTAGGCGTCAGACCTCTTCTAATGCATTTTGTGAAGAGCCTTGCCAGTTTTTGTGTTATGTCTCTTCCTCCCAATTTTAACAACTCTACAGTAACTTCATATTCCCCTGGGGCTTTCTGATTCTTCATTATCTTCAACGCATGTTCTACCTCGTCAGAAGGATATCAGGTATGTTGTGTGTTACTAATTTGCGATCCATCTTTCCCACTGCTGGCTTCATTCCCTTGCTCCTTGTATAATTCTCTATAGTAGTCTTCTGCTATTTGAATTATGCCTTCTCTGCCGTTTATAAGTACACCATCGCTATTCTTCAGTTTCAGTATCATTTGTTTTTCTGTATTACTGCTCATGGCTGCTGATTTAAATTCTTTGTTTTCCCTTAATGCTTGTTCTACTTTTCCTGTGTTAAATCTTTGTCCTATCTGAGGATCTTTCTAATGGCTTTACATAAATCAGTATACTCAATTTTTTCCTTGTCAGTGTTTATCTTGCTCTTCATTTTTCGCCTTCGGTTCATCATAACAAGTGTTTCTTGACTAATTTTTTCTTTTTTTGGTTTGCTTTTTCCCTCTTGGGCTTTATCATTTTCAGAAAGTTGCAATATTCCTCGTCGATATCTTGGTCCTGAGCAGTCTGCAGAAGCCCAAACTTGTTCTTAATTTCCAGTACATACTGCTTTTTCTCCTCTTCTGTTATCTCAAAGACCTTTGTATTATTTACTCGAGTCAGTTTTTTCCTTTCCTACATCTATATCAAGTGTACATCTTACCATTCTGTGATCATTTCCAACATTTACCTTATTCAGGACGGTAACATCATTCACAATATATCATCTGTTAGTGAGGATGAAGTCGATTTCATTAGTTGTTAATCCATTTGGACTCTTCCATGTCCACTTTCTGTTCACCCTTTTCTTGAAAGAAGTGTTCATTACTGACAATCCTTGAGATTCTGCAAAATCTACAAGTCTTTCGCCTCTTTCATTTCTTTCACCAATTCCATATTGTTCCCCTTTCTGCACTGTTTTGTCTTTTTCCAACCTTAGCATTAAAGTCCCCCATAATAATAGTGTAGTGGGTTTTCTGCTCATCTAGAAGACCGAGTGAAAGCCGCTGGGGACTGAGGACCATTTGTTTTGTCGTGCTGGCATATGCTGGAGCGTTTGGTCTTTTCCTCTTCACGCTGACCAGGCGTCTTGAAGAGAACCACTGTACACGTTCGTTGCCACCTAAGTGACGTAACAGGGCTTACCATCGAGAAGGTGTGCATGAGTGGATTTTAGGGAGGCAGGCCAACCGGACTTCTCCTAAATCTTCTGTAATAGAAAGATATTGGATCCATCTAGACTGAGTGTAGCCGCAAGAGGTGGCTAGTGTGCCGCGAATATTATGAAAGTATATTTTAAAAATGAGAAGAAACCCTAGGATATTCTTCACTAACTAACATTAAATGCAAAACAGGAAAGATTCCAATGTATTGGAGATGAAATGAGGGTATATGTTTATCTCATATACGTCCTGACATTGAAAAGGTGGCCAAAAAACATCAAGCTCATGTCACATGACCATGCTTAATTTATAAAAATAAGGTAAGTAATCGTTTTCTGTAATTTAAGTTATTTTTATTCATAGTTTAAAATATATTCATATATTTTTAATTTTGTACAAGAAGGGCGCCAGAAAATTTGTTTTCACATGCGCCGCGAACCAAAAAAAGTTTGAGAGAACGACTGTACTAGAGCCATGCAGTTCTATGACATGTGCATCGTTATTTGTATAAAATAAAACTAAAGTTGTCTCAAAACAAAAACTTAATTTTGTAGTTGACGTTGTTTGACACTAAACCCTCAGTATACATATTGAAAACAGTGCTTTTTTTTTCGGGACTGTACGCAACGGTACGGTGTACCGGCACCTTTATTAACAGTCACGCGTGACATTCGGATGTAATGCACTTCAAATTTGTAATATTCCGTAAATTTATTGCTATTCCAATAAGCTTAAAGTTATTTAACTAAATTTGCATTTTTCACTGTCTATTGTTAAGATATTTTCTACATAAAACTGTATAACCATTTTTATAATTCAAATTACTCAGTCAGACCTCTGTTTTACGAAGTCCTTTTATAGCGAATTATTTTGAATTCCCCTTGGAAGTTGCATTTAAAATACTTTCCGTTGCGCGAGAAAATTTTCATATAGCGAACAGTTTAGGAGAAAATATACTCTCCTATGGTCCTTGAAGTTGTCACAGATGTTCTCTCAGATATGCCAGACAATCTGCACTTGCTACCTGGGAGTCTAAAACGCTGATGGAACTGATATTCGGGTGACACTCAAGTCAAGTGGACCCAATTTCGGCAAAGTCCGGACGGTCTGTGACAGACAAATCATCTGCTTGCACCTTCACGATGGTGGGACTTTAGTAATCCTGGGTATAACCTCCATGCACAAGTACATGGTGGGTGACTACCCAGGTGTGAACAACGTAAGCAGGGGTCGAGGTGTGGTGCCCACACCACATGGAGGAATGCCGCCCCTCTATGTTACCAGGCAGTACTAGATGGCTCTCATCAACCGGTGCAATACCACCACTTTGCTTATTGGAGGCTTGAAGTGGCGGAACCCATGTTTGGCCTCTAGAGCTAAGTTCCGGTCAACCCTTCCCTATCTCTTCCATCATGCAGTATGATTGATGATTTGAGGTTATGATGAATCTCGTGGCGAGATACAATATTCTTTACATTTCGCGGGAAAAGCTCTAAAACGGTGTTCGCAGGCCGGCCGCTGGTTAGTACACCGGACCGAACCTATTGGTAACTCTCTAGGAGGCTTCCTGATCAGCTAGTGTATAATCTTGCTACCTATACTCTGCCAGATAGTGACTGGAGGGAGTCCGAGTAGTGTGTATGCGGGGAGCATTGTCGAGGCCACGTTATGCCAAGGATCTGGGTATATTCTTACCGTGTGTAGGCCATATCCAAAAATTTCATTACTTCATACAGCATGTCCCACCCACTTTTTTTTTTTTACTATTGAATACACCATGAATTGTCAAACTAATAGAGCAAGCTTATCTGCGAAAATATCTAAACCTCCCAAGCACTTCCTAATTCATTTCACAAATATACGTGGTCTCAATTCTAATCTCAACGATGTCCACTTCCACTTGCAGTCTGCCAAACCCCATGTACTTTTTCTGACAGAATCTCAGTTATCGGTTGACTCAACTACTGCTCATCTCAGATGCCCAAATTATTCGCTGTATCATTCCTTTCGCCTGAAAGGTGGTACTTGTGCATATGTCCGTTCTGATATTCCCTGTCAGAGACTTAGCAATTTGGAATCTCCTCTCTTTGATCTTCTCTGGCTTAAAATCTCTCTACCTCATTGTGTCAAATTCATCTGTTGTCTCTACCGTTCTCCCAACTCCACTAATCACTTGGAGCTCTTTGCAACTTGACTTTCTCCAGTCCAACTTTCCTAACAGTGAAGTAATTTTCCTTGGTGATTTTAATGTTCACAACACCAGCTGGCTTCCGTTTTCTAGTCACGCCGACCCAGCTGGTCGAGATGGCTTTTGCAATTACTAATGACCTTGCACAGATTGTTCATTTACCTACAAGAATACCGGACAATCCTAATCATACAGCCAATACGCTTGATCTTTTTCTCATAAACAACCCTTCTAAGTACACGGTCGAAGTGAGAGGCCCTTTACGTACTTCAGATCACAACTTGATGATTGTCTCTTCTCCAATGGAACCTTTATCTCATGGCTATTCCCAATATGTTGTTTGGCATTACAAAAATGCAAAATGGGATGACCTGCGAGACTTCTTTTCCTTGGTCGGATTACTGTTTCAAAACTTCTGATGTGAACGTTAGCTCAGATCGTGTCAGTGAAATTATTCTTGCAGGAATGGAATCCTTTATCTCAACTCCACTTTAAAATCTCTTCCTTTAAATAAACTTTGATTTTCCAATAAATGTGCTAAGGCTGTTCGAGAAGAATGTTGCATATCGTAATTGGCTTGTTTCAAATTCTTCAGTTTAATTTTCTACCTACACCAAAGCTCGCAACAATTGTAAAGCAGTTATTAATCAGTCCAAACTAGAGTTTGAACAGGCCGAGCAGAAAACTTGCTTCTTGCGCTAATGGTAGCCGAGCATTCTGATCTCTTTCCAAAGCTATTGGCTGCAAATTTTGCCCATCTCTGCTCCCACCTCTGTCCAAACCAGACAGTTCTGTTGTCACTTCAGCCAAGGCTGACCTGCTACCATCCCATTTTACTTCCAACTCGTGTATTAATGATCTTGGTTAAACACCTCCCACCATTCTCAACACGCTCCATTCAATGCCTCCTGTGGTCTTCCTTCAAAAGGATGTCAGAAGAATTTTGACGAATCTTGATGATAAGACATCTCCAGGTCCAGATAGTATTTCTCCACTTGTTCTCAAAACCTGTGCTCCTGAACTTACTCCTATTCTTTGCCGCCTTTTTTCACTTTCTTATTCCAAAGGTGTTTTTCCTTCTGCTTGGAAATTTGCTCATCCAGCCAGTTCCTAAAAAGGGTGACAAATCCCTCCCATCCAATTATCGTCCCATTGCAATTACTTCTACTCTTTCTAAAGTAATGGAGAAATCAATTAACCGCCAACTCTTAAACTACCTAGAAACCTTCCGTCTGATCAACAATCGGCAGTATGAATTCCGTTAGTGTCGATCCACTGGTGATATTCTGGCTTATGTTACCCATTTATGGACTAATTCAATGGTAAGATTTGGTGAAACACAAGTAGTTGCTCTTGACATCTCAAAGGCTTTCGATCGTGTTTGGCATAAAGGTCTTCTAAACAAGTTTCCATCTTATGGTTTGCCAACTGTTTTTAGTAATTGGTTATCCAGTTTTTTCTCTGATCGCTCACTGAGGGTGATGGTAGATGGCTCTCTGTCTTCTACCTTCTCCACTAATGCCGGTGTCCCCCAAGGTTCAGTTCTTTCCCCCACTCTTTTCCTCTTGTATATTGATGACCTTCTTCAATTGACTGGAAATCCTATCCATAGTTTTGCCGATGATAGCACATTGCATTCCACTTTGAGAAACCTTGTCCTGCTCAATCAGCTTCAACTTCTAGAAAATCTGCTACCAATTCCTTAAATGCCGATCTTCGGGTAATTCTCCAGTAGAGCCAAGACAACTTAGTTGATTTCAACCCCTTCTAAAAACTCAGTCTTGTCTTATATTTCGCAAAAAGGATGCTTCTGCTCCTATATTTATCTTTAGTGACACTCCGATTTCTAGGCAAAATGATATATCACTTTTGGGGATTACTCTGACGTCTAATCTCTCTCTTGGCACAAGCACATTACAAATATTGCTTCCTCTGCATCTAAAAAACTTGGTTTTCTCTTTCGCTCTCAGCGTTACTTTTCTTCCAAACAGCTGCTCACTCTGTATAAATCTCAAATCTGCCCAGCCATGGAATATTGTTCCCACATTGGGGTGGTGCCCCCAAAACCTCTCTCAGGCTTCTTGATTCCATTCAGAAGAGGGCAGTTAGGTTAATTAATGATTCATCTCTAACAGAGTCTCTCCACTCACTGTCTCATAGACGTACTGTTTCTGCTGCATGCCTCTTCTACGGATACTTCCATGGCACTATTCTTCTGAATTGGCTTCTAATTCCCGCTCTCTCTTTCAAAACAGTCCGAACACGTGCCGCCACCAGCCATCATCCATTTACTGTCCAACTTCAAACTCACAGAACCAACTTTTCATCTTCCTCGTTTATTCAATCAACTGCCGTTTTCTGGAACAACCTTCCTTCATACGTATTTCCTGAAAATTACAGTCTACAGAAATTCAAGTCCAATGTCAACAAATATCTTCTTTGTCTTCGCAATCTCCAACCCAAGCACGGTACTAAGTACAATAGGTTCCGATACCTCTCGTGTTTGGGGTTTACATAAAAAAAAAAAAAAAAAAAAAAAAATACTCGGTACACACTGTTCGCATTTCTGGCCTTCAGGCAATTTGTGCTGCTGCGCGAATTAAGAGGGTTAAAGGGATTACCATTCTACAACTTAGAACTTTCGGTAAAACCTATCGGACCACCTGTCCCGCATACGGAGAAATCGAGCTGGTCAGCAGTGAGCAGATCAAGGGCCCAATGGGCTCTGGTGTCCAAACTTTTCCCGTACTGGGGCCATATTCACAAAAAAATTCGAAGTTAGATTTCTTTAGTGTGTTCCTTTTTCCATATCTTTGCATGTAAAAGTTAACTTGAAAATATTCGAAAATTGTATTAAGTACAATACACAATTACATTTAACGATCAAAACATTTAATGAGAATGTTTTTTATAATTAACAAAATTTTAAATGCTGTTTTAGTTCACTTTCCTGGCTGGCCGTAGGTTGGATACCGCTGTGAATCAACTGTAATCGTCCCGTTCCAGAAATAGGAGGGAGTGATTTTCTTTTACCCCGGCAAATAATCATCTGTTGTTTCGCGAAAGTGCGTTATCCACATTTTTTCGTAAAATTTCCCTATCTTTGTTTACATGATCACAGTACCTGAATAATCCGAATGACACCGACATTTTGGACAGTTTCAAAAAAAAAAAAAATCCAAATTTAAGAACTACTGTAGTGACAATACCGATGACGAGAGAAGGAAAACGAGGACAACGATGGTATTAAAACCTTCTAAACGTGAAATAATGGCATTTGGTGAAAATGAAGTTAGAAAACTGTCAATTAGGTTACAGTTAAATGAAACAGATACAATACAATTCGTGGATTTCGGGAATACCTAATTGAAAAGATAGTTTCAGAAGAATTGAAGCATTTGATGGACTGCTCTGAGTAGGATACCAATTTCATCGAGTGAATGTGAACGAGGATTTTCACAAATGAATCTGATTATCAGCCCAACCAGAGCTTCGTTGATGACAAAAACATTCTTCACTTCTGTTTCTTAAAATTGTAGGCCCACCGCTGACCTGCTTCGAACCATCAAAATAAATAAATAAATTTTCTGTTTATACTCCGGGACGACCAAACAGTCAGAGGAGTTAACAAGATAGACAGAATACAAGAAACAGCACCGTATTCAGCAGTCACGGGCTTGAACCGTGGTCACTCAAGGCACGTGTACTTATGCACCCTCGCGCCTGACCACTAGGCTACGGCGGCTCGTGGCCGCTCCGGAAACGTCATTAAGCAATAGACACACAAAGAGGAAGAAAAGTAGGCAGCATAGAGTGTCGGATGAGAACTTAATAAAATTTTTATTATGAAATTATTTTTACTTATGTTATTTATTTTTACTTATTATTTTTAAGGGCAGTAGTCTAATGAAGGACCCTTATAATGTGACTTGGTTGTCTGTCACAGCATTGTATCTCTGGAACCATTCAACCTATTCACATGAAATTTTGCAATTTGTCTGAGAAATGTGGGGGGGGGGAACAAAAACGTTGTCGACAACCTATAGCTTATTATACACCGTTGGAAAGAGCTCAACGAGTAGGTTTAAAATATAATTTAAAAATATTTTTAAAATTAAAAATGGCGGCGCCAGACAGAAAATGTTAGTAATTTTCTGTCCCCTTCGCCTCTATTTCCGTCGCTAATGGAGCTAAAAATTTAAAATTCACATTAGCTATGCGTTATTCGATACTTATCAAAGGAAAACTATTCCGATTGGAATCTATCATTTACTCTTTGTGTTAAAATTAAAAAAACAATTTTTTATTGCACTTCGATAGCGCGCTTCTTTGTACTAAGTAATTCTCCTTTTGGTGACAAAAAGATTGCCAAATAGTTAATAATTCTATAAGGGTCATTTATAAATTTTGCGACGAGAAGTATTTTTTAACAATTTTCAAAGCTGGAGTTGTCCCGGCAAGGAGGTACTCCGAGAGCCAGCGTTGAGGCGGCAGTGATGGGGAGGCGCCTGCGCAAAGTCTTGCACGACTCTCACCTGCCAGTAGCTTCTCCCCCAAGACTTTAATCGCTTCCCCACGTAGAAGTCGGAGTCGCTTCTCCCACCCTTGTCATTCACAACTGAAAAACTCAAATAGACGTTTTCGTTAGTTCCTCAGTTTTAGGCCAAGCCGGGGTACTAGAAACTTGTTTCAGTTACCATAAAAGCGCTCTATTTGAGATACTACCCTAATGACCATTCGTGACTACGGAACCTTCATCCCGAGTGCCCGGCACTCAGTAGTTGACCGATTTATTTACTTATTTTAAAAGCATTCGAATCAACGTTAAAATTTGCGGCCTTTAAATAGTAGCAGTGAAATGAGCAATATTCAGGCGAAAGATTGTATACATACTTGTCAGACCTGTCTGAAGAAACTCAAACATATACTAATATGCATTAGCGACTACGATTATGTGTAGCCCTAATATAATATTTTGAATTTATATCTGCTTAATGTATATCCCGCCTGTACCCACTATTGATATCATTACTGAGGCAGCCAATTGGGCTATAACCCATTTTCACCCCTCAGCTCACCACATCATCATCGGCGATTTCAACTTCACTCCACAGCTCACAAGAAGATCCTTATTGACTACCTGAAGTCAGCAAATATACACCTAATCGATCACTACCCTACTAAAGGAGAAAATCATCTGGACTTGCTATTTTCCTCCTTAGTATGGATGATTGAAGAACCACTACAAATCGGATCACCAACCTGTCTAAGCAAAATAAATAATTCCTTCGCTGGGACCACCTGCACGAAAACACGTTCAAACCGCCGTCATCGTCACCCCCAAGCTCCTTAATGTCTAAATGCCTGCAAGCTGCCCTGAAATATTCTGCATCAAAGAAGATAAGGATCTCATCTCACTCCGAAGTTTGGTGGAATCCAAATGTACACATGACCTTCCTATTAAAGCAAGCAGCTACACCAGAGCTAGAAAAGTACTCAACAGGTTTCCGACCGGACATCTTATTCAAGAGCACGAGCACAATTTAATAAGGAGAAATCAAGAGCAATAACAGCACACCTGGGCACCCAACTTCAAAAAGGGAAAATCCCATACTGCTTCAGATCCCATAGCTTTCATAGTCAGTTGGACTCAGCTCAATGGCTAGATCATATTAGCAGATTCAATACACCGGCAGGTCGACTAAACTCTTTTATGTCCCGACAATGAATTACAAGACATCTTGCATTCCATCACCATCTTTGAACACCAGCTGACAGCAGCAATAAACTCCTTTCCAGTAACAGCAATCGCGAGGGGATGAGAAAGTTCCACAATTCATGGTAAAATGCCTCAAGTCCGTCCATTCTCCAATCGCTCAGGTCCATCTTCAACTCAATTCTAACCACAAGAATCTTTACCGGAATAGCTACCTTGTCAGACCACATTCAAAAGTTCGAAACCCCACTCTACCTAAGCACTTTCGGCCGATATCTAACTCCACAACGTTCCTGAGAAAACTATGCTGCCCACCTTAATGAATCAGATTCTTGGAAATAAGCCGCCACAGATCCACTACGCTATCCGAAACCGATCCACAGTGACGAACCTCCTTGCAACCACATATCTGCCTTTGCACAGCACGAGGAACTCGCAATCACGTACCCCGATATTGAAGCGGCTTTTAACGCCATCAACGTGTTGGCGCTCCTCCGCTTACTGAAAGACGACTATCTAATCCAAGGTAATATCCTCTGGTTCACAGCATCACTCCTATATGATATGGTATTACAGATCATGCCTATGGACAATCGCACAAGAAGGCCATCTCTGCTGGTGTCCCGCAAGAGGAGTCGTATCTGGCTTATTATTTACAGCCATCATTGCGCCTCTTGTCGGTAACAATGAGAAAATCATCACGTATGTAGATGATATAAAAATTTGCTAATGCCTATTGCTTCCAAGAATCACCTTGAAGCTACAGCATGTATCAATACCTCAAACAGTATGGACTCTCAATCAACCCACAAAAAACAAAACTAATGGTGTTCTCTCTCTCTCTCTCTCTCTCTCTCTCTCACACACACAGACCAACCCCTACAATAATAGCCCCAACACCAGATAGAATTGTAATATCTACCATTCCCACCCATGCAGATCTGGGAATAGTATTTGATCTAAAACTTCGGTTTCACGCTCATGTAGGCAAGCTCACGTCCAGAGTAGCCTCTCTGATGGGCAGCTAAACAACAACCAATTTATGTTAAGGAGTCTCATATAATTAAGAAATTTATCAGAACAGTAATTTATTCTCCACTCCTCTATACTGCTGAAGTGTGGGCATCAGTAGCTACTACAACGAAGAAACCAATCCTCGCTGCAGACTGACTACTTAAATGGGCTAACTGGCAAGCTTGCCTCCTACCACAGGACAGAACTACAGTTTTAGCTACTTCACTGGGGATGCAGCGATTGCCTGATATCATGGAAATACGTCTGATAGCTACAGTTAAAATGATCACGAGTCAGATCTCAATACCGTCCATTTGGGATTCGTGTTACTGCTGAATACCCAAGCGAGAACTTCGGTCAAACCAAATGTTCTGCTCGAAGTATCAGAGGCTTCATATCTCAGCCCGCTTCCTCCCAAACCAAATGCTACCGGAAGTACAGCACCTCGACGCTGACTTGCATAGATTTTGCAGCAATAAAACCTAAAGGAAAGAAGTGTTAGCAGCTCGCTCCAATCCCAGAATAGAATAAGAAGTTCGTGCGCCCTCCACACCATCTGCCAAGTTCTCCTGTGCCGTGACAAAATTCGTTTGACACAGAAGTGCCATTTATTTATATTATATATTTTTATTGTAAATATAACTGTATGATGCAGCTTGTAAATATAGTTAATATTGCGCAATGTGAGGAAGAGTAATAACATGTTTACATTTTTAATTATAATTTTAATTAAAGAGAGAAATTAAAGAGAAAGAAAATAAAGACTTCTCTCTCTCTCTCTCGGCATGTTACCGAATTTCCTTATGTCCCAACTGCAGGAGTAAAATGGAGACTATTTTCAAACAAGATGGAGCTCCGCCACAATGAAGTTCTTGCATATCTAAACAGTATTTACTAGGAAGTGGATTGCAATAGGGCAGATTTAGTGCCAATACGATCCCTGATATGTTACCTTTCAGTTCATACTCTCACCTGGTCTTGCAGTAATCTGGGGATTCATAAAAGCCCATGTATATGTTCCACTTATGGCAGGTACCATTATGGCACGCTCTTGCAAAGTAATTAGCATCGTTGACAGGGATATGGTTAAATTCCTCTCATATTCTTTTGCCGTTTATGGGAGGAATTTTATTATAAGTGGTGGGATATCTGCAGAGTAACGTATCGAATTGTTGTTGTTTGTTATTTGGTTTTTAGGAGCATTAGCAACTAAGGCCATATTGCTCGAGGATATGCGGTGGTCATTCCCTGACCTTTCCGCATCCTCCGTATTTGGTGGTGACGGGCTCGAACCCCGGTCTAATCAAGAAGCGTGTGCTATGCACTGCTGCTCCTTCCCACCTGGCTACGGAGGCGCCTCACGTATCGAATTAAATGATAACTTGCAATTAAGGACAGAGAGGTTTTCCTTTCCTCTTTTTTCACACAACGTTTAAGTTGTGTAAAGGGGGCTTGTGGACACCCTGTATTAAGTTAAACCCTAAAAAGTCAATTTTTCCCCCATCCCCAAAGCCCATAAAGTTCAGAATTAGCTAGGTATGATCGCTTGCATTAGATACGAGACGGACATTAATGAAGCAGCATCTTATTTCACCCAACTCATTCCAAAAGAAAAAAGGAGGGGGGCAAACTGAACAGACTTGCCAAGGAATGATCTTTTTCCTTGCAAGTAAAATCTCACTCCCTCCGGCTGAGATTCCCTAATTTTCCCGACTGAATAGGATTAACAATTTCTCCAGCATTAGACAGAACTGTACAGAACTTTGCAGTGGTGCAATAATGAAGAGAACTCTTGCGGCAGTTCCCCACCAAAACGAATGACTACGAATAAGACCTTGATTCCCCATTTTTGACCATAAAACCAAGAACGTTCGAAACAGAAACATTCTTACCACAATCCCCCACAGAAAGGGTGCACCGCATCTAGCTGAGAAGTGATGGTGTCGGTTTTCTTAAATAACTACCACAAGAAATTGAAAGTGTGTTTGGTGTCAAGCGACACCAGGGGTGTTCCCCATTTCCGCGTCGCTTGCATTGTGATGGGTGTGCCAGTTTACTGGAAATGCCAGAGATTCAAAAGTGTGTGGATATTTTACATGTTTAGTGTCGTGTACCGTTGTTTATCTGGTCGTTTAGCCACTGGATCCCAATGAGGCCCAACGTTGTCTCACTTTCGCCCCATGGAGGCAGACGAGGAAACACCAGTAGACTAAGATTTACTCTGGCAGGTCCTGCCAGAGTAAATTTTAGTCTACCTCCCTGCCACCTAATTTCCTGAGATTTCAGTGGCTAGGACCTAAAAAAAAAAAAAAATAAAAAAAATAAATAAATAAAAAAAATTTATGTGCTGGCATGGCAGGGAGGCACTAGGAATGAGAGGCCGAAAGTAGTCGGTGAAGGTGATTTTAGATAGTTTAATTTAGATTGTGTGGGGAATTCACTTGTGTGCAGGTAGAGTGGGGGGGAGATTGAAGACTATGGGGGAGGAAGGCAGAGATATGGAGCCGATAGGGAAGATAGCTCCAGTTTATGGTGGTGCATGCCCATGCCCCATCAGAGAGTAAGAATGGGGGTGGCTGGGGGAGACGGCAGAACCGCCATCTCCCCCACCCGCCGGGCAGGGTTGGAAAAGGTGAGCCAGGCAAGGGAGCTGGCTCAGATCACCAATACAGCGCTGCATGCAGAGACTGCGATTTGTCCATGTGGCATTTGGTGACCAGTAGGATTGAGTCTTCTAGGATTTAACTACTTTTTCTGGTGTCCATGTGAGCCAAGTTTGGCCGCCTATTTGGAGGTTGCTCATTGGAACTGGGACCTGTCCAGTTAAATCAGATTTTAGAATTCATAGGATAATGTGTAGGGGGCTGCTCGCCGCTTTTGGTGTATACTCCCTCTGTAGGTCAGGATTGAGTATTCAAGAAGCAAATCTAGGTCCATTTGATGCTGGAAATGTAGGATCAACAAGTCCAAGTCAATATAGTGCAGTTAATGCCGCAATTTGTTGAGTAGTCCCTCGTGGGACCCCTGTCCCATCCATGGATATTTGGAAGAGTAGGATTTATTCGCCATTAGGGCGAATTCCGTTGTGGTTTGGGAGAATGGTGCTGTAAAGCAGAATGCAAATCCGAGTCGTATATTGTGCGCGGAGGTTATGCCTGCTCTTTTGTTTGGTCGTTGTCCTCGGGAGCCATGTCAATTTGCGGTGGAAGGGAATTAAGTATGGTTGAGGTGAGTTCCAGTTCCACCATGATGTCCAGTGTTATCCACTGGGGTAGAATTGAGAGGTTCTCCACTCATACTCTTCCTGTGACGTGCTTCGTTTGGTTATAATTGGTGAGTTGGGATATTTAATGGTCCTAACCCAGTAATCTGGTATTGATGGAATTATAAAAGTTTCCACTTGATCATGGAGCTTTCAGGTTCGGGTTGCGTGGAGTTCTAATTCGTCCTTGTTCTTCCTGGCTTGCAGGCAGTGGAAGGTTAAGTCGTCTAGCGTATAGGCTCTGAGCAAATTCAGTTAAGGCTTTGTAGGTAGTCCCATCCTCCAGCAGGTGGTGCTCCTGGTCTTTAGGGTTGCAATGCACTTGCGTGATCAGCTGGGCACGTAGGTCGTCTTACAGTTCACACTCATGTATCTGGTCTCGGGGGAGCCACAGGCACATGCAGGGTTGTTTGCAATTCCAAGGAGATGAAGCTTGTGACGGATCGCTACGTGTTCTGTAAGGAGGTAGGTGACATGCAGTCCGGGGAAAAACCACGTCGGAAATATAGTGTATACTTGCTCCAGATTTGGAAGGAACTTTCACGTGACTGGGGGAGACGGCAGAGTTTGTCCAGCGCTGTTGCCAGATTGATCGCAGGTAGATTTGAAGCTTGTTGTTCTCGGCTTTCCGATTGCTTGTCGGATCTGTTGTGTGGTCCAAATATGTTGCAAACTTTCCCCATCCAAGCTGCAGCAGCATGCCTGTTTGGGTAACCTCGAGATCGAGGGAGAGAGCCCCTGTAATCACTTGCAGCGCGTGGGTCGACACTGTTTTGCATGCTCGGGTGAGGGTCGATAGGATAGGTCTATGTATAATATCTAGCCAGCGGCGATTTACCACGGTTGAGGACTTGTGGAACCATACACAAGAGGCATATGTGATTGCCGGGATGATTTCTGCTTTATAGAGGATCGCCAGGATGTCTTTTCAGTCCCCAGTCTCGGTGTGTACCTCTTGCGAGCATGGCTCCATAATTTTTAATTTTATTCTGCACGTATTTTAGGTGTGGAGTGAACGACCGGTTCCGATCCAGGATAACTCCCAAGTATTTCAGTTCAATAACTAGCTTGATAGTTCTGTCTTGGATTCTAATCTGTGGTTGTCTTGTTGGGGTTAGGTAATCCTTCAGTAGGACGGATTGAGTTTTGGTGAGCGAAATTGTGAGACAGTGCCTTTCCGTCTATTCTCGGAGTTTGGTTAGCGCTGTGTTTGCACGAATTTCCATTTGGGCTCTTGGGTCTGCAGTTAGGACCAGGGAAAGGTCATCGGCATATGCCAGTGCTTGACGTCCCCTAGGTCGAGGTGGAGAAACTCGTCCAAGACATAGCCCTCGGGCATCCCCGGTATACTTGGCACTCGACCTTGCAGTAGGAGGCTTGAACCAAGACCCTTCTTCCGCTCAGGTAGCTTTTTATGCAGCTGTACAGATTTATCGGCAGATGAGCTGCCCTGAGTCTTGCGAGGACGCTCGGCCACCAAAGGGCATCGAACGTCCCCGCCCGCAAAGTCGATAGAGAGGAGAAGTAGATATTTCAGTGGACAGTTTTCCGCCATGTTCAGGATACACTCCAGTGGGTCCAGGGTGGATTTTCTTGACTTGAAGCCATATTGCCCGTTTGCAGGAAGATTTGCTGTAGAGTAGTGTATTTCGATTCTCTGTTTGAGCAGTTGTTCTAGCACTTTACTGAGCACAGAGAGGAGTGCAATTGGTCAGTAGGATTCTGGTATGTGTGGCTGTTTAGTTGGATTTTCGAGGTTTAGTTTTAGGCTAGCAACTTTTCAATCTGAGGGGAACGTGCCAGAGTGGAGACAGTGGTTGTACAGTTCCAAGAGCAGGTTCAGTGTAAATTCGGCCACCTTCTTGACCAGTTTGGCTCAAGCATGTCGAGTCCAGGGGGATTCTTTTGTTTCTGATTTTGTTTATGGCAGTCTGGAGTTCTAGGTGAGTAAAGGAATCCTCTACCTTGGGGGGACTGGTAGGCCTCATTGGCCTGGCATATCTATTGTTGTTACTGGGTGTTGTCTCCTTCTACAGATTTGAAATTGGCATTTAAAATATTATTGATGGTGTCCTGCCAGTTGTTGGTCATGGCGTCGATGGCGGATGGTACCACCTCTCCCCTGGGCAGCTTATTTGTAGTTATTCGTTAAATGATGCTCCATGGGCCCGAGTTTTTATGGACAGCTTTTTATGCTGCCAGAAAGGGTTACTTCAACTTTCTCAGCTGTGTGCTGCTATTAAAGGAAAATGGCAAAGAATGCTGACAAAGGAGCTGGTCAGCATTATTCACCATGCCCCTGCACAGAGTTCCATTGGCTGACAAGGATCGCAAACCGTGTATCTATCCAACTACATAAATGACATACAAGGTATTGCCAACCTAGTTTCAGAGTTATAAATTTTTAATGAACTGTGGCCAAAGAAATTACATTGGAAATAAATGAGTTACTCTGGAGTGGACAGAATAAATAAAATTTTCCGGAAAGACCATCCTCAGGAGTTCAGAAAACACAGAGAATACAAGAAACAGCACCGTATTTAGCAGTCACGGACTGCTAAAACTCCGGTTACTCAGGGCACGTGTACTTAAGCACCCCAATAATAATTGAAGGTTATTGGCGTCTAACTTAATTAAATGGATTTCTAACTTGTCGATTGTTTATGGTTCTCATTTCTTTTACCATTTAGAGCAGGCCTGGCCAATTCAAATCGTTCTCTGGGCCACCTTTGACGAACTACAATTTTCCGCGGGCCACACAAAATAAAACAATCTTTTAAAAATAAAAAAAAAATCAAATGCCATAAAAATTTATTTTATTCATTCATTTTTCTTATATATCTATATCAATGATATAATGTATTTGCTTTTCTTTGCGACCAATCATTTTTTTTTTAAAAATCTACTTCAATATTGGTAGTTGCACATCTTAATAGATGTGCAACTCCAGAGTAACTCATTTATTTCCTCTGTAATTGAAACTCGATTTATTTTTAATAAACTTCATTTTCGAAAATGAAAGTTACACAAACGTATGTAGATGCTCACAATTTTTTTGTGCAAAAAATCTTAATTAATTTGGGATATTTTTCCGCTGTCACATACGTGTTATGAAAGTTGATTTTGATGTCGTGGCGTAATTCACTAGCAGAATTTCCTGTTCGAAGAAAGGAAGGAATGGTGGGGAGTCGGGAAAAACAGCTGGTCTGGTGTTATTTTTTTCGTTATTTATCGTGCCTAGTGCAGCTAGTGAATGATTTCCCAATGATGTAGTCAGTAGTATAAAAATCATCTGGCGGGCCGAAAAAAATCATAATGTGGAGGGCCGCATGCGGCCCGCGAGTTGGCCATGCTGGATTTAGAGATTATGAAGGAATTCTAGCTAATCGTTGTGGTTTCTCAACTAGCTGTACTGTAACTAATTATAACTTAAAATTAATAAACTCTTCCGCTCAATTACACTGCATATTTGTATATTTTGCATATACTCATTTTCGGGGTCATGACTATTAAATTTGATTTAGTAAAATCCTAACAACTTCACTAAAATCAGTGGTAGGAGGGAAGATACATTTGCACGATCAAACAAAATCATGAAAAAGACAGAAGTCTGCAAAGAAAGGCTGAACATAAAAAGTGAGCGATGGATTCTACGCTGATAAACGCGATCCCGTGAACTTAGAGCGCCGCGATTGGCCGAAAACAAATGCGGGCTTTGGAGTACTTTGAATGGACAAAAATAACGACCCCGTGGCTTACGAGCGCTTTTCTTAAGCGAAAATACTGCTCGAATGTTATAGTACCGATACCGTTAATTAGAAGTCATCATTAATCAAATGCATGGAATCCGATGAGAGGTGCAAGTAAACCAAAAATATTAATCAAAGACATTGTTAATCGAGGGGCCACTGTATTTACTAGTTCTTCAAAAGCTGCTATCAATTTTTTTACCCAGATTCCTTCCGTATTCTCCAATCCATTATACATTAACAAAACCATTCTTGAATATGAATTTTGTTTGTTCAAGGTATTGGCCTCGAGTTTTGCATCTACAAAGATAAATCATACATCATCCGAAAAGTGTCGACCAGAAATCGGATTTACGATATTAACCAGAATTTAATGAATTAAATTTTAAATGCAAAATTAATTGATGTGTTTGCGCATTTGACTTTTAGTATTGTATATCAGGATATGATAAGCACATAGATAAGCAGATGACTATGTGGTGCAGCAGATTAGAGGTTCATATATGATTTTATTACGTTGAGATATACGTGACCAGATGTAGATCCTCCCCCTTCCCCCAAAGCACATTAAGACCTCCATTACACCGAAGAGACCATCAAGCGGTCCATACATTTTAGCAAAAGATATTGCTAATAACCAAAATAAATTTACGGTGTTCTTACGTAAAAGGTATTGCTAATTTTATTTTTAAAGAACTGTTTTCTTTTGCCGATTAACAATAATTATTCATATCTTTAATTTAATTAATACAATATTTTTCAAACTTTACTTTATCGAAGATATCTGAGAATGCACGATACTAAAATGTTAGAGGTCCACAGTTAAGTTCAGTTTTCTTTAAAAAAAAAAAAAAAATATATATATATATATATATATATATATATATATATATATATACAAAGGGTACTAGGAAAGTTTTGCAATACAGCTTTGTTTATTTAATTTTTTCAAAGTAATTTCCTCTACATTCAATACACCTCTCCATCCTCCGAAACCAATCTTTAAACCAGTTCTGCCAAGTTTCACTAGGGAGTAAAGCACACTCGTTGTCCCAAGCCCGTAGAAGGTCCTCATCACTGGAAAACCGCCTCCCTTTTAGCTTCATTTTCACATGCGGGAACAGTGCAAAGTCGTAGGGAGCAAGGTCTGGACTGTAGGGAGGGTGCTCGAGAAGTTTCAGTCCTGTCGTGGTCAAATATTCGGTGCAGGCTTTGGCGCGTTGAGCTGCAGCATTATCGTGATGGAGGTACCAGGTGTCCATTCTTGACTTTGGCCGCAGGTTCTTCACAGATCCAATGACTTTAGGCAGGCATTGTTCAGTATACCACTTAGCTGTGACTGTCTTCTGCGTGTCCAAAACGACACGTTCCACAATTCCACTTGATTTGAAAAATACAGCTATCATTTTCTTCTTTACAGATCGGGATTTTCTGACAATTACAGGTGTGTCGTCATCATCAAAGACCCAAACTTTGTTTTGAGCCTTGGTCGGCAGATCCTAATAGTACAGCCAAGTCTCGTCACCTGTCATGATGTTGTTCACATACCGAGATTGTCCCTTATCAAACTTTTTTAACATCTCCCGGCACCAAGTCACACGTCGTGTCATCTGCTCTTCAGTCAGTTGATGCGGCACCCAGAGAGAACAAAGTTTCTTCAAGTGCAAATGATCTTGCAGAATCGAACGAATTGCTGGTGCATTTAGGCCCAAAGTATCCTCTATCTGTTGGTAGGTCACTCGCCTGTTTTCGTCAAGCATTTTCCTCACAGCAGTAACATTTTCCTCCGTAACTGACGTTCGTGGCCTTCCCAGCCTCTCAGAATCCTCCAGAGTGAAATTTCCCCTTTGGAATTCTCTATACCACCTGAATATCGTTGTACGATGTGGACAATCATCATCTAGTGCAAGAGTCATTTCTTCTAAGCACTGGCCTATGGTTAAACCACGCACGAAATTATACCGCAAAACTGTCCTTATCTCATTTCGTGACCACGATGCCATCGCAAGCACTTTACACTCTCACTACTAATGAATAACTGAGCCCATCGACTTGGCGCGGTGGCTACTATGCACGTATGAACATGTCTCAACATGCAGCAACAAGCAGCTTCCTGTGATTCATTGTTGCGTCATATTGCAAAACTTTCCTAGTACCCTTTGTATATATATCACAGAATCTGCTATAAATATGCACACTGGGAATTCGAACAGACATTGCAAAAGTCGGCATGCAAAACGACACCTTCAACAGAATTTTTTTTTTTTTTTTTGTTAGTTGTTGGCGCATCGGCTTCTGTGGCCATAATGTACCTACCAAGGTTTTTGCACTACTCTGATCCAAGCCCGAGGCGGGATTCGAACGCGCGACCTTTGGGTTTCCAGGCAGGCACTTTACCCACCCGGATAGCTCGGTCGGCTCAACAGACTTCCAACGTGGAATGATAGTGGATGCCACATGAGCAAGAGTTCTGTATGAGACATCGCAGTCACTCTGGGGATCCCTAGGTCAACGGTCAGTGACGTCATATGCAAATGGAAGAGGAATGGGACAGAATCTGCCAAAAAACGACCTCGTAAACCCCAAAAACTAACAGAACGGGACAAGAGAATTCTGCAATGAACTGTGCGCCAAATCGTAATTTGCCATTGTCTCAAGTCACATAAACCCTCTGTGAGAGTACTGGGACTAATGCCAGCATAGTACAATACGAAGGATACTCCATGATTTGCACGACCATTACAATGGTCGTGCAACTGTTCACGAGCCACTAATCACCTCAATAAATGCTAGACGCCGCATGGTGCAAGGAGCAGGAACCTGGACTGTGGAGCAGTGGAAAACAGTCCTATGGAAATACCAGTCGAGGTTCGCACTCTACAGTCTGATGGCCGTTCCTGGGTATGGCGAATGCTAGGGGAACAGTTCCTTCCTGATTATATCCTCCGAACAATGAAGTTTGGTGGAGGCAGTGTCATGGTATGGGGCTGCTTTTCATGGATTGGCTTGGACCCAATGGTCACTATCGACAAAACCATGAATGCTGTGCAATACCAGAACATCCTGGACAATTATACACTTCCACCATTATGGCAATACTTCAGGGAAGGCCCATACCTGTATCAGCAAGACAACACGCCATGCCATACTGCTCGGGTCGTAACAGAGTGGTTTGAGGATATGGGTGTGGAAATGTTTGGTTGTCCAGCCCAGAGTCCTGGTCTGAACCCTGAGCATCTTTGAGATGTATTGGATTGTCAGGTAGGTGCACGTTGAGATCGCCCAAAGAACAAGGTAAAACTGGTTGCTGCGTTAAAGGCCGAGTGGGAAAACATATCACCTAACATTTATAAAAATACTGGTTGAGAGTATACCGCGAAGATTATTATTATTATCAGCTTATTAACCTTTTAGTATTGTATAACCTTTTAGACTGAAGGTCGTCATAAAAGAAAAAGGTTTCAGTACAAAATATTAAATGACAGAATAAAAGTTTTTTTTTTTTTTGTCTACAGACAGGTGTCCGGATATTAATGGTAGGGCAGTATATATATATATATATATATATAGGGCTGTTGTAAAAATTCATGGCTGAGTATGAAGGGTTCATCTAGAGTCAACACACATTTGCCACCGATGCTGCAATGCGTTGTTCCACCTGCGAAGATAATTTTTCTCTTTGACTTACAAGAATGCATCCATCCATCCATTGCAGCTATGTTATGTTATTTTTTGTTATTTTGGTTTTTAGGAGCATTAGCAACTAAGCCCAAATTGCTCCGGAGATATGCGGTGGTCATTCCACTGACCTTTCCGCATCCTCCGTATTTGGTTGTTACGGGCTCGAACCCCGGTGTGCACGCACTGCTGCTCCTGCCCACGGAGGCGCTTTGCAGCTATGACGTCACTGTATGTGTGTGTGTGTGTGTGTATATATATATATATATATATACACAGGGTGATTCACTACCAGTGCGACAAACTTGCAGGAGGTGTAGGGGGCACAAAGACGAATCGGAATCACATAGCATTGCAGGGTCCGAAATGCCTTCGTCATGCGGTAGAGGACGTTGAACGGGAGGTCGCGTGAACAGCGTTCCCGCTGGAAGTCGGCATTTGTGAACCGGTTCCCGAGGCAGTAGGATGGACGAGTATTCAAACGTTGAACTGGCCGACATGCACCTCTCACGCGCTCTGCCTTGAGATCCCACTCTAACGCAGCCGATTTATTTACTTATTTTATATCTATTTTTTTTTTTTCACGCGCTCTGCTTCGAGTTCCCACTCTAGTGCAGCCAATTTATTTATTTTATTTTTTTTATTTTATTATTTTTATTTCTATTTTTTTATTATATATATATATTTTTTTTTAATTAATTTTTTTTTCACGCGCTCTGCCTTGAGTTCCCACTCTAGTGCAGCCAATTTATTTAAATTGTTTTTTCTTCTTATTATTTCTTTATTATTATTATTTTTTATCATTATTATTTAATATATATATATTTTTTTTTTTTTTTTTTATTAATTAATTTATTATTATACTTTTTTTTCTTTTTTTTTTTCCTAACTGCACCGCGGGTGGTTTTTTTTTTTTTTTGGGCTCTTCTGTCTTTATCTCCTCCCTCTGGAATGGGCCCCCAGAGGAATCTGTTCCACCTTCTGGCAACACTAGGTGGGTCAGAGTCTCTCTTGAGACAGTACGTGTTTTTCTGGGACTGGCCCACCTTCCCGTGGTGTGGAAGAGTACCCAGAATCATCTGTCCAGGCAACTGATGCTTCTGGGTAGCCAAGTGGCCAGAACATAACAGAACACACACATACGTACGTCACACACACATATCTGGCCCATTTGTAGTGATACTGTTCTTCACAGAGACACAAGGCGGAGTTGAACAAACGTTCTAGGTGCCGCCCTTACATATACACATGTCCACCTCTCGTATGGAGCTGCGGACTGTAACGGACTCGCCGCTCTGCGCTTGTACCAGGAACGTTTCCCTCATCATACGATTTTCGCACGTGTGCACAGAAGGTTACGTGAGACCGGTTGTTTCACGAGAGGTACCATGAAATGAGAATGTCCTACGTCTTGCAGAAGGCAATCCGAGTAAGAGTACTCGAGCGATAGGCCAACGATTGGGTATTTCCCAATCCACTGTATGGAGGATACTGTCAACAAACCAAATGAGTTCATACCATCTGCAACGCGTCCAATCATTGGAGTATGCGGATTATCCACTCCGGAGGACTTTTGCTACTTGGTTTCTTGAACAGAAACGGTTCGCAAATGCTGACTTCCAGTGGGATCGCTGTTCACGCGACCTCCCGTTCAACGTCCTCTACCGCATGACGAAGGCATTTCGGACCCTGCAATGCTATGTGATTCCGATTCGTCTTTGTGCCCCCTACACCTCCTGCAAGTTTGTCGCACTGGTAGTGAATCACCCTGTGTGTGTGTGTGTGTGTATATATATAATTATACCTTGTGGTTCTCTGTTGAGATGGGCGTAATGGTCAGTCTGTTGTTTTATTTTATTGTAGTGGTTTACATCTGTTGGTGATATTTCACATAAATTTGGACCTGGTGCCCGTCAGAGGGGGGCGCCGTTAAATTTCGAAATTTAATGAATTATTATTTTATTATCCTTACATTTAGATGTTCTAAATTATCTTAGAGAGTTTCTACTGCAATATTTTTACTCTTGTTACCCCTCTCTTCCCTCCCTGTTGGTTTGATCGTTATGTTTAATTTTGACTATTTTCGCTCTTGTTCTGCCATGTTGCTGGCATTATTTTTAATTCTTATTCTAATTTATTTTTTTGGTTATATATATATATATATATATATATATATATATATATATAACCAAAAAAATATTTCACCAAAGTCGTGTATATATATATATATATATACACGAATTTGGTGAAAATCCGATGGTGATAGATCTGATGAATATAGCTAAATGAATATGGCTGATCTGATGAATAAGATAGACTGTTCTTTCGTTCTTCTGTATGGTACCAACTACTGATCTCAAAGTATCCCCTTGTGATGCAACTAATGGTCTTATCAGAAACGTACATATCAAAACATGAGCGCTTCTCTATTACTTTTTGGGTATTATCAGTATGCAGATTTCAGATTCCTGGTCCAGCACCACGTGCCACGGATTTTAACCAACTAGTGGTGGTATGTATTATATTATAAATATGACGTAAATTATTTGTATGGTATTTTATACAGATGGTGGAGTTTCCAGGAAAGGTAGCAGGGGGCCCGTCAACTTTAATACATAAAAAAAATAAAAAATGTCAGAGTGTGCGGCTTATCGTCATTTGGGATATTGTTCTTGCATTCCCCATATTGTATTGGTCGCACTGTGATCTGCTGTTGAGCCCGTACAACGCGCGGCACCTTTCGCTCACCACGAGCATCCACCTTTCATAATTCTCTACAGTTCTGTTGGCGGAAAGTGGTTTGACCCGTTCGCAACATTCTTTGTTCACCTTAACCACAGTGGCTGTGAGCAACCGACATGGAAGTACTCGACACACAAGCTCCCACAATCATGCCCTTTTGAAACTCCGTGATAGTCTTTATTACGTAGTCTGGTACTCCATCACTTCAACTTGGACGACCACGCAGTAAAAAAAGCCGACCGCTGTTCGGCAAAGTGCATTACGAATGGGGTGGTTACAGTTCAGTGTTCCCTGTATGTGTGCGTGTGTTTGTGTGATATTTTACTTTATTAACAACAATCGACCCCTGACCAGAAACTGGCAAATCCGCTATATACACTGGTGTTCAAAGAAAGTGCATCACCCCTTAAATTGTAATTGTCGTCCGAATAACGTAAATATATGGCAGTATTTCTTACAGATTGCATCACATATTATTGACACACGTGGGTGATGACGTAATATTGTATCAGCTGTTTCTTTCAGCTATATAAGCACGCTCTGCAAGAGTTGCAGTCATTCCTTGACTGTGTCAGGATGGCGAGCTACATGCAGCTGACACCACGAAGAAAGAGTGCTACTGTTGCTTTACGTGAAGGATGTTCTTCCTGTCATATTGCTTATAGAGTGTCTTGTAATCAGTCGACAGCCAGTAGATTTCTTTCCAAATTCAAGAATACTGGTTCTGCTGATAAGAAAAAAAGAAACCGGACGCATACTACGGCAAAACAGGACCGCGTTTGAAGCGCTTAAGCCTTAAAAACCGTAAAGCTTCTTCATCTGAGTTAAAAAGAGAATGGGAAGAACATAGAGGAGTGGTAGCAAGTGCAGTAACAGTCAGAAGACGCATCTTCAAAACTGGACTTGTAGCATGTCGTCATAAGAAGAAGCCCCTCCTCACACAATAAATGAAAAAGGCCTGATTAATTTGGTGTAGGGAGCATGTCAAATATGGACATGTGTTTTTGTAAAGGGCGGCTCCTAGAATGTCGATTCAGCTCCGCCTCATATCTCTGTTCTTCACAGAGATACGAGGCGGAGCTGAACTGACTACCAATGGGCCAGTTGTGTGTGACGTATGTTTGTGTGTATTATGTGTTGTTGTGTCTGGCTACTTGGCTAGTCAGAAGCATCAGTTACCTGGACAGATGATTCTGGGTACTCGTCCACACCACGGGAAGGTGGGCCAGTCCCAATTGTGCTCGTAGTGTCTCAATTCGAGACTCTAACCCGCCTGATGTTCCAAAAGGTGGGCCAGATTCCTACGGAGGGCCCACTCCAAAGGAGGAAATTCAAATGGACCCCCCGAGCAGTGGAAGTCAGTTATTTTCTCGGATGAGAAGAAATTTAACTTGCATGGCTCTGATGGGAGACAAACGATTGCCGTAGACGTAGTGAACAATACCACCCAGACTGTATGGTGTCTACAGTGAAATTCCCTACCAACCAAATGATATGGGGGTGCATTTTGCATCGCGGAGTAGGTCACCGGCAGTGTATAAAAGGTTCCGTAAATGCCAATGGATACCTAGCAATATTGGAAGGCAAATTGCTGCCAACCATTAGAGATCATTTCGACCTGCCAAGTAACTGCATCTTTCAGGATGATTCTGCTCCTTGTGAAAAGTGTAAATAGGCACTTCTGTAGTTACTTTAGCTTCATTTCTGTATTACAGGTTTGACAGTAATGTGTTTACATTTGTTACAGGTGAAAAAAAAATGGTTGGAAGAACCGTCCATTACAACTCTTAGCTGGTCAGGAAACAGCCGGGACCTGAATCGTATAGAGAACTGTTGCCAGAAAGAAACCAAAGACCCTTCATGAAGCCATAATTCGTGTTTGGAACCACGAACTATCAGTTGATTATCTTCAGAAATTGTCAATGCCTCGACGGTGTGCTGGTGTCATCAGGGCCAGAGACGGTTAAACTAAATAGTAGTTTGCACCTGGTGAACGTTTCATTTTGTTTTCCATTTAAAATAATAAATTGAAACAAATTGAAGGCTTCTGATAACATTTCAGCCATAATTGTCGTGTTTACAAAACTATTGTATAAAGGTCGCAAATGCTCATTTTGAAATATTTTGAGAGCACCTCTCAAATATTACTTAGCTTTGCCTTAACTATTAATAAATATCTTTTGTTTATATTTCTATTTGTGACACTAGTCATTAATGTAACATACCATCGCGAAAAAGGGTTAGAAATATGAAATTCCTAGGTAATGCACTTTCTTTGAACATCAGTGTATATACATACATATTATATACAATGATATACATAATCAGAGTGAAGGTTGTAGATGACTTTCATCAACCGGTGAAATACCACCACTTTGCTTATTGGAGGCCTGAAGTGGTGAAACCCATGTTTAGTCTCTAGAGCAAAGTTTCCGGCATCCCCCCATACTTCTCCTTCAACTCATGCACGGTACTAAGTACTATAGGTTTTGATACCTTTCGTGTTTGGGGTTTTCATAAAAAAAAAAAAATCTCATAAGCGTTTATAAACATGTAACACGTCCACACAGCAAATCAAATCACGCAACTAATCACAATTAAAAATTGTGGTACAAGGAACTACAAGACAGCAGTCTTTCTGTCCTAGGAAGGACGAAAACCACCCCCAGGGGAGGTAGTAGTGCTATACCAGGGGGTGCTAGCTAATCCCGTACTCACAGCTGCCCAAACTGGGGTACCAGCTAAAAAAAAGACATGGCAGGTGATATCAGTTTTCAGAGATATCGATAGACATTGCAGGTGTTGGGTTGGTTCCTTGTTGAGATGATGATAGACTCGAGAAGAGTTGCTTTCATTTGGTGAAAACAGCAGACGCGAATTGTTGTAGAGGTGAAAACGATTGAGAATTTTCAGTCAGTGCCACTTCATTTCCTTCAGAAAAGTTGCTGACAGCAGTTTGTAGTGTAGATCTGTCGTCGTGGTACAGGTTGCAGGGATACAGAATGTGCATCCAGGTTTTCTCAGCACCACACAAGCAGAGATTGGTGTCAGACAAGCCAAATTGAAATAGTTGCAGTTGATAGAGCCGTGCCCAGTAAGTATATCTGATGTTGTTAAGCTGGGAGAAAACCATTGGCGAATGCTCTTGTTGAGAGGGAAGGTAACTGCAGGAACAAAAGGGCGGGCGACTTGACCAGTAATACTGTAATCCCATTGTGATTGCCACACATTGATAAGTTCATTCCAAATTCTCCGTTTCTCGTCTTTTATGTTAGCAGTTAGGTTGCATAAGATGCCGAGAATCTCGCCAGGAACTCCGGGCTTTAGACGGTAGCATAGTCCTTTGAAGATGACATGCAGGTCTAGTGGTAAGACTCCAGCAAGGACATGCAGAGCAGCAGAGGATACTGTCCTGCAGGCTCGGAGCATGGCAAGCAGCATAATCCGTTGAATGGAGATGAGCTTGGAACGGAGTTTAACATTAATGGAATTTACCATCTATGGAACCAGACTCCAGAAGCATACACCGATGAGCCAAAACATTATGACCACTTATCTAATATGATGTTGGTCCTCCACGCGGAGCCAAAACAGCTCGTACCTGGCGAGACATGGACGCTACAAGATTTCTAAACGTGTCTTGGGGTATCTGGTACTAACACATAACCAGCAGATCCTTTAACTCCTATAAGGTCCGTGGTTGAGACGCTGCAGATCGGAGTTGCTGTTCCAACACAAACTACAGATGCTCGATGGGATTGATGTCTGGGGAATTTGGAGGACAAGGCAATACCTGGAAGTCTTCCTCATGTTCCGCGAACCAGTCTCGAACAATCCAGGCGGTGTGGCATGCCACATTATCCTGCTGAAAGAAGGCACCGCCAGAGGGGAAGACTTACCATGAAAGGGTGCACCTGGTCAGCAATAATGTGTAACTAGGTGGTAAATTTCAGTGTCCCTAGGGCATCCCAGCAGAACGTCGCCACCAGCAGCTTGTTTTCGTCCCACGGTGCATCCAGGCGCCATCACTTCCCCAGGTAAAACGCATACGTACCCGGCCGTCCATATGGTGCAACAGGAGTTTTCATTAAAAAAAAAAAAATACTGCAAATAAGTGCTTGGAGTTTTCATTAAAAAAAAAAATACAGTAAATAAATAAATAAAAGTTTTATAATTTAGGCAACGCTGCTCTGTTCACGACTGACCATCACGTTTAGTTCGTATACAGATTCGAAAGTGCGATCTATGCAACGATATACACATACGTTGCTGACCACAAAACAATCCCATTTTACAACCTATTTGGAAGAAAATAACTTGAAAAGGTTAAGTCTGTAACCAAGGGCAAAAAACTTTGCATTCATTCTATGTTTTAAATTAGGGTGAGAAAAATCGAGAATGAGGAGACACTTCGGTGTATTCTTACGAGTACTTATTATTACTATATTTTATAATTGCTTCATTAAAAATATTGCGACCCACAAATTGAGAAAAATCTGGCCCATATTATCAATGGGACTCTTTTCACATAGATATTCGTGAGAAATAAATACAAATATTACCAAATATTTTATTTATTTATCACGTAATGAAAACTGTTTTCATTCAAGCTTAAGAGCCGACACAGATGATTTGCATTTCATTTTTGGGCAGACAATGACAGAAATAAATCTGGGATTATAACCGTATTCTCTCCATCTGAGATCGATTAAAGGAGAAAGCAGCTTTGTAATGATTCAAATTGCGACGTAATTTTAATGAATTGTATATAAGAAGGAGGCCTCCGTAGCCGTGTGGTCAGGAGCGGGAGTGCAGTAGCACACGCTCCTGGGTTCAAGGAGCGTGTAGACCGGGATTCAAGCCCCTGACTGCTAAATACGGTTGATCTGCCAACCCGCACTGGACCAGCGTGGCAGCGATTTTTTTTTTTTTTTTTTATATACTGTATTATATAAGAAGTTGGTATACTGATTTCGTTAAAAAAAAAAACCTTTCTCAGCGAAACGCAGAATCAATTTCATAATAAATTTTTTATTATGAACGAGAAGAACGAGATTTTAAGTGTAACTGTACATAATTATAAGTATAAACTTTCGGCTGAAATACAGATTATAGGTACACCTTGTCACCGGCATGGCCAAATTCGGGACGGATTCGAGCAAAAGAAGTGTGGGTTTTTTAAAAGACTCATTTTTGGCTAATGAAAAAAAAAGTTATGTTAGTTTAAGCCAGTAATTTTGGGCGGATTCAAGCAAAAGAAGCCACTTTCTCCGGAGTGTACCCATAATCTGGAGTATAACCAAACTTTCATATATCCGACCGAAATATGTGTTTAATTAAATGCTGTTTTGTTCAATGCACGTCTCTTTAGTTTTATTTTGTTGCAGTTCCGAAAGTGATCAGAACAATACGCATCGCTATCCATTATAAATATGAACCGTAAGTATGAAAGATCAGGAGCCGAATCTACTCCTAGATAAAGTTTACCTTATAGGCAAAATTTCGGCCTGTGACATCTCCGATATACGGTCTGTTGCATGAATTACGTTATCTTAAAAAAAAAAAATAAAAAAAATAATAATAGAAAGTGCCTGTTAGTAGAAGTTACGAGATCATTATTTGATTCCCCCCCCCCCCTTCGGATTTCCTCTGTAGGAACCGTAAGTGGATATTTTGGTATGGTTTAATTTCAAATTTAAGGAGGTGCTTCGGTCTGTGGTTTAATGCTAATAGAGAACCCCAAGGGGTTTAAGAGCTTTAAGATTTTTAATTTTTTTAAGTGAATAATTAGTATAGTTCACGCCCCCTCTCTATTTTTCCATTTTTAGCCTAATGGAGCGGAAAAAATGAAAGTTGTTCGACCTAATAACCTAATAACATCCGTATACTCGTCTTGCCCCGAGCTATCTAAATTAAATGATAAAAAGCCGAAATTGGGTTAAAATTAAAAAAAAAAACCCTCTTGGACACAAGTGTCGACCCCTCCTTGTAACTTCGGTTGTGTTTTATTTTTGGTTAATTTTAGATATTCTCCTTGTACGTAGTAGAAAAAAACCCGCTCAACAAGTACTATTTTAGCAAATATACTGTATTATTTGTAATAATGAATAACTTTCATTAAATAATTCTCGTAAATTGTAAACTATGACCACATGTGACCCAGAAAAACTTTTCGGCATTCATTCTGGTATTTAACTACAGTGGCGTGTAAGAGCTCGGAAAACTTGTTTCAGTGTCGATAGATCTAAGGGGAAGTAGCTACCAATTACGGTAATAAGATGAGGCAAATCTTTGTATACACACATTATTTTAAATTCAATTAATTTTAAACAGCTATCATTCATTAAAGCTTGCTTGGCTTATGCTGGTACCGGGTAGCAAGATAACTACATTTCGACTAACTCAGTTACAGATTATTTAACATTTTTATCCAAACATTACTAACGTCCTCCTCTGGAAATGGATTACTCTCATTTATTGCTTGGAAGAGAGAAACCAAATTCTCGGATGATAATGGCTCTCTTTTTACGTAATCCTGTCGTGTTTCGTATGCTTATGCTAACATTTTGATAAATTTATTCGATTCATATCTTTACTTAACATTAATGCCACAAATAGCGGTCAACTTCTTAATTGAAAGAATGCTCAGAATATTTGTTACAGCAATGTGTCACTTAACGCAACGTTCGAGAGAATTTATGGTTAATTAAAATTCACATGGGAAACAAATCTTACTGCTAATTAACAACACGCGAGGAAGTTAATAAAAACTGTACCTATAATATAATCGTATTCCTTATCCCATGTATCTGTGACTGACGGAACTGTAATGGTCGTTGTCCTGATGTAGAACAGCATGAGAAGTGGGGATAACGCGGGCAACCATGTAGCAATATCGAGCATGACACACTTTCTTCCCTTCACAACTTTCTCCGGTAGTCACAAGGCCAACTTCAATGCAAACACCGCTAACACTAATGCTGAAAAACGATAGTAACTGCCATCTACATGCGCGCGTTGTCTACGATAAAATATTCGCGCTTCAAGCTATCCACGTGACGCGCGCCACAGTTTCGTTTCTCAGTGACGTCAGATTTTTGCCACAGGAAATGAAGTGTTTGAAATCAAAGCCCTAACGATGCCAGCGCTACTCGAAGATTTTTATTACCGTATTTCCGATGAAAATCTTTTACCTGTCATTGATGTCAACGGAATCATTAATTTCAAATTATCAGCTAAAGCTGATAAAGGTAACAGCAGACAGCATTCTTTAAGTTAATTTCACTAAAAATTTGCATTTTTAAAATTTTAAAATAATAGAACTTCGTACGTTATTCATAAAATAAAATAAATTTATGTTTATTTTACAGATCCAGAAGAGTTTACAAATTCATCATGACGGTATATTGAATTAAGGGCATGCGGATTTTCTGCGTCACACTAACGGCGGGCCCTACACTTTTCTGAGGCAGTATACTGGCTAGAACCTGTAAGCTGCCTCAGAAAATGCACATGCTGATCTCTGGAATATAGCCGGTCCTATATATTTACAGTACTTGTAACCAGGACTCGGACCGGAGCGCACCAGAACGACATTCCTATTCGTTACGCTCATCGGCAGCATCTTGTGCATACCTTGATTATTAAAGTAAAATATTTTATTAAAGAGCAAGTAAAATTTTCCATTTCGATCCATACTTGTAACATGGCATGTCATATACGTTCTTTTGCTATATTAGGCTTAAACCGAATTTTGTGTTAGGAAGAAATAAGCCCCGCCACCTTACATACATTTTAAGCTTGGTGTAGCAAAAGGACACATTTTGCGTAATATTAATGTATTCTTGGCTCTTTTGGAATTATCGCTTTTTCAATTACTTTCGTGTGTACAATTTCCAATTACTTTTGTACATTTTGCGAGAAATTCATCCTGTTTTGCGGGATGGAACTTCGATTTGCCTGTAACGTTTTCTCTAACGCAAAACAGGAAACCGACTATGATGCAATTTAAAAAAAAGATATATCGATGAGGTATCCTTAAAAACTCTTCGGTAGGAAACATTTCTTCACAACGAAGTAAAACTAGCAAAATTGAAATTATGATTGATGTCTTTAGAAAGAAAACTTGCAAGCCACTTCCAAATCTTTGCACTGGACTGATAAAACATAATTGATTTTCAAAAAACAGATAACCCAGTTTCCTATTTGGATCACAATCATTAAGTCCTTGACGCAATTTTGGAATGTAAACTAGATGGATTCTACTAAAATCGATGCAGTGCCAGTAAGATTTAAATCAAATATCATACACATTTAGTCTGAGGTTTAAGTGATCTTGGTTGTTTTTTTTTGTTCATTTCATAGATATTTTTAGGCATATCAGCGACTTAGATTATATTGCGTCGTATATATCATGTCTGTAAATTGAGTGTGTGCTGTGTTCGATTTGCCTCTTTGATGGACGAAAAACCCGAGTTTCCGAGAGTTAAAACCATGTTACCCTGAGACCAACTAACTCACCCACTTTCTGAAAAAGTTCCTCGCTTCACTGACCGCATTCTAACTCAGGCTTTTCCACCCTGTGTGGGAAGACAGTGATGATAACCATTGTGCTACCGCGAGGTTCTACGATCCCGTAGAACCTTAGCCACTAGTTCTGTTGTGGTCTATGGGGATCAAACGGGATATAAAAAGCCCACTGGTAGTGGGGGCTAGACCCGTAAAACCCTATACTGGCCTGTTACAAGATGGAGACTTTAAGTTGATAGCAGGTTGATTAAAGTTGAGAGAATGTGGCCCAGCGAGATTTTAGTACGGACCGTTTTTAGTATTTTTAATATATTTTTTTAATATTAGGGCAGTGTATATTATTCTTATGAGAGAAAGAAATAGAAAACAATTATCATAAATAAAAGGAAATGGCCGTCCTTTCCTAAAGTACGTACAGTCCCCCTCCCCCCTAATCCATAGTCACTTGATTAGGAGCTGAAAAAACACAGCACAACTTAATTAGACCTTTTCTTCTTCTTATAATTATTATTTTTATTTATTGATTCATTTTAAGTTCACCAGAGTTCACCAAATGAAGTGCACCTAATTGTAAACCTAAAATTTTAAGATTAGGTGCAATATTTACTTAAAGACGCAAAGAACATTATATCCATTCTTTATTGTGTAGTAGGAAAAACAGGGAGAATTGCTTTTAGCGAACGTAGCAGATAGAGAATGAAGCAGTGGATATACGAATACAATACACTCTTTGAATGTTACAATTATTGTAATTTCAAAACAATGCTGGGAATTTACTCCATTGTGTGTCATAGGGATACTTCAGATGGGAATAAACATGTTGATGGGAAGAACAGTGTCACTAGCTAAATTTTAATTATTATAGATGGCTTCAGAGAGAAAACTTGAAAGCCCCTTTCTAATCTTTTTGCATTAGACTGAAGAAAGATAACCGAGTTTCAGAAAAATAACCCAATTTATAATTAGACCACTTATTGAACATTATGATATAATAGCAAAAACAAGCTTTCTCTCTGTCCTGCATGTTCTTTGTTCCATGTCCCTAACATGTTGTTTCCAGATGGCATAAATTGTAAGAAATGAATCGGAAATGAGGCGATCCTTTTAATAACTTATTCTGATTAACAAAAAAAAAAAAAAAAAAGAAAACATATTTAACTCGATAAACGTGCTCTCTCTCTCTCTCTCTCTCTCTCTCTCCAATAAAGTGTATTTAAGAGGAATGGGAATTTTCCCATTCTACCTGTTCAAATAAAGAAATAATATAGAATGAAATGCAGAGGATTAGAATTACAAGAGCAGATACATAAAGGAATTGGGTTATCTTCCAGTAAACTCCGAAGAAATTAAGGCTAAAAAACCCTGTATACAGCGGCTGTAAATTGCGTGTGTTCTTGTGCGATTTCTTGTTTGCAGGATGAAGAGCCTATGTGTTAGAGAATGAAAAATACTAAAATGACCGCCCAAGATCGATTAACTCAGCAACCATTCCAAAAAATCTCGCTGTACCAGTGACAGTGTAAATAAATCGTTGCAGGAAATACGTTTTAAATCTTAAATTTTATTTCAAATTTTAAACTTTTAAATTTAAAATATTAAAATAAAGTTTTATTACCTCGTATTTTGGGTAAGATTTGACAAAATGTAAACAGCGGTAAATAATCGCAAATTAGCATTTAACATACTGGTCGAAATATGACGCCTAGAACTTGGTTGTTCGCCCTCGTGGGTTGGCCCTTGAATCTTGTCAATAACGAAGAACTTTTATGGTTGTTTTTTTTTTTCTACAAATAGCTCAGTTGGTCGGCCGCAGTTCAGAGTTCAATGATTTTTTTCATAACCGTAAACTCGGGATTTTCGTCCAACAAAAGAAGTAAATCGACCACAAAAACGTATTCCTGGAAGATCAGTAAAACGGTTCCTGTCAACAGCTCAATTTAAAACAAAATCCCATTTTCAGCAATATTCGGCGAAACATTCGGACACGACCATCACCGATCGATATCGCAAAATATAAAATCCTCATGGAAATACATATTTTCATCCAGAAAGAGCACAGTATGGTGCTTCGTTTCATCTGCTGCGATTGTCATACCTATCTCTCAAGGAGACAAAGTGAATGCTGAATGTTTTTTCAAACCGGAAAGTAACAAGGACAAGTATAAAGAAAGGTCCCATTCTCACTCTCTTCAAAAACTTTTTTTCGAGAAGAGCTGCTATAATGCCAAAACTTAAAAGAACTACTAATGGCTCTGAAAAAATTGCTCATTGAAAGCACAGATAAATTGCTTAGTCACAGATCGCTTAGTACTCGGTGCCGTGTGCTACATTAGGAGACCGCTCTAGATGGTGGTTCATTATGCTGCCTAAGTGATCTTAGCGACTGATCCTGAATTGTGGCTTATTGTGCTACCTAGTGACATTCCAGACTGTGACATTCTGGAAGTGACATTCCGAATGGCTGCTCATCGAGCTACCTAGTGACTCATTCCAGATTGACTTAACTTGCTGATTAATTCCAGATAATTGAAACTAGCTGATTGCTCATTGTGCTGCAGAAGCGACTGATCCTGGTGGCCTGTTGTGTTGTCTTGGTGGCTGAACTAAATGGCGGCTCTTTGTGCGGCCTTAGTAAGTGATCTGTATGATAATGGCGGGGATGCCAAATATAGGCTTGCACTCCCTGACCAGAATAAATATAAATGTAATGGTAATTAGCAATCCCAAATAACACACACTTACTGGATTAAGATTATAAATAGTTGAAGAAGAAAGGAATTTGAGAATTACGATACGGTCCGATATGAAGGTCTGCAAGCAGGCAAGAAAGTCCATGGTATCCGATTGATGAGTTATCGAAAATTTGCTTGTAGAGATTGGGAGGTCATATTCTACTGTATAAGGTAATTGCAAGAACGCACTTGGAATGCTATATCCAAGTATGGAGACCGAACTAAAAAAAATAATAAATGAAAAACGCCCATCACGCTTCTTGAAAGGGTATAAAAATGGGTCGGACCTTGTGAAATCTGAAAAAGACTTTCATATGAGGAGTGACTTCAGATATGCAGGTTACAGAACTTGGCAACCAGGCACCTTAGATGGGATCTGATTGAAGCGTATAAGGCTCTGAGAGGAGAAAGTTAAATGAATGAGGGTGAAGGTCTCACTGTTATAAATGATCACAGAACTATGAGCAATAAATACAAATTACCGGGAAAGAGGCTTAGATGATTGCAGGAAGTTTTCTTTTGGCTAGCGAGTTGCCTCCGTGGATGGTTGAAGCTGACAGCTTAGAGAAATTCAGTTTTCACCTGAATGCCTTAGTGAAGAAGGAAACGCATAGATCTTTTATTTTACTATTTTGAATTAACTGATTACGGTAATAAATTTTTTTGGCTAGTGCAGCAAAAGCCTCAAGGCTTTCTTGCACCCTATGGTTAATATTAATACTCATACTAATTCCTATCCTAAGGCTGAAGCAAGCATGTTAGCCCAGGGAAGTTTTTAAGATGGGACCTTGTCAGTCACAAGGCTACAAAAAGGCCCTGTGACTGGCAACCTACCTGTCACAGGGCCTTTTTCAACGTCTTTGCCAACGTCTTGGTATATCCCAAGACGTTGGATTGAGGTCTGCAGTTCTGGCTTGCCTTTCCCGCATGATTCCCATCTGCTATACTCTCCCTGTGAACGTTCAGTAAGAGAATTCTGTGAGAACATGTCGCATCGTCCATTTAAAAAAAAATATTAGGGTCACCTGGAAAGTAACTTTCAACTACCCATGTGTATTGCGATATCTATAAATTGCGCTTGTTCTCTGGTCGATTTGCCTACTTTGCTAGACAGAAAATCCCAGTTTCTGGGGGGAAAATCTTGCTATCTACGCCTGAGACCGACTAACTCAGCCACTGAGTGAAAAAAGCCCATTAAAGTTTCTCGCGTCATCGACGGGATTCGAACCCGGGCCTTTTCCTCCCGGTGTGGGGAGGACGGTGACGATACCACTGTGCTACCCACGCAGACGATCGTCCATTAAATGTAGACATGTATAATATCTTATGTAGGACGGCACCTGAACGTCAATTCATCTCCGCCTTTGTACACTGTGATGTTTTTACAGAAAGCACTGTAAAAGGCCAGAAATGTGTGTAATATTATGTTCGTGCAGTGTGTGTGTGTTGTTGTGTTGTTTAGTTGTTTCTGGCCGTTTTGTCACTAGGCAGGCGATCACCTGGAAAGCCTGTCCAGTGTCCGTCTACACCACGGGGAGGTAGGCCACAACAACGCATGTATCGCGACTGCCCTTCGAATGCTCTGGTTTACCAGCTCTTACTGCCCTAATATCAGAGCAAAAAAAAAAAAATAAAATAAAATAAATAATAATTAAAAAATATATATATGTAAGAAAATAATAAAAACTAGATAATAAAATCCTGTCCATCGGGCAGCCCAAACCCAGGGAACCAGCAAAAATAAATAAGTAAATAAATACAAATAAAAAGTGAAGAAAAAAAAAAAAAAAGAAATGAAAAAAAAATTAATAAAATCAAATAAAATAAATAAAAAAATAAAATAAAATAAAAACATAAAAAAATAATAAAAATAAAAAAGAAAAAAAATGATAAAATTAGAAAAATAAAAATAAATAAATAAAATATAAAATTAAAAAATAAAAAGAGAAAAAAAATAGAAAAAAGTGGGAGAAAAATATATATACCTGATCCCGCACTGGCCAAAGGCCAGTGCCAGCAAGGGTCTCCATTAAGAAGGCTAGGAGGTATTCCGTAGCTGACTGAAAAGGCGTCTCCGGCGATCAAATTCTTGCAGGGACTGGAAATTTTCTCTGGTGCTCAGGAAGTCCGGCTCATTTCTGGGGATAGTGATACTGGTGGAGAGAAGAAGGTTCTGTCGAAGATCTAGGTATTGATGGCAGTGGTATAAAATATGTTCCCAGTCTTTTGGGTCACCACAAGAACAGAGAGGTGATTCAGCAAGGTTGAAAGTTGCACGTTTGGCATTAAGGGAGCCATGACTAGAGAGCAAGTAGAGAGTGTACAGACCAGGATGAAACCATTTCTGAGTGGTCTCTAACGTGGTAAAGGTGACGTTAGGGATGAACTTTAAAGTAACAAGACCCTTATAGGTAGCGGACCATCTGTCTTGCCAGCTCTGCATCAAAATATTCCAACAGCGTCTTTTTTCTGCCTTGTGATCCACAGTGACATCGATGGAAATGCCAAGAAAGGTGACAGGGACAGCGTGCCTAATGTAGAAGCACAGGCATCGGTACATAAGAAAGAGATCGAGGGGCAGACAGCCGTTAAGGACCTGCAAAGCAGGAGTAGACACAGTCCTACAGGCCCTGCACATTGCTAAAAGCATTTTACGTCGAATTCTGTGAAGTTTAGTCTGTACTGAAACCTTCTTAACATGCCAGAACCAGGCAGTCGTGCCATAGGAACAAATTGGTAGAAACACAGCTTTGTAATATAACCGTAGAGAACGAGAATTAAGACCCCAAGATTGTTTAGAGAGACGCAGAAGTGAGAAGGTAAGTTTTTTGACTTTCTCTGAGAGATCTTCCAAGTGTTTAGTAAACGTAAGTTTACTATTAATGATCAGACCAAGAAAGTTTAGAGAAGAAATCATGGAAAGTGATTTGTTTTGAAGTTTTACAACACGTGGCCGTGAAATATTAAGCGAACCCTTAACCAGCATCATTTTAGTTTTCGTGGAGGATATGGATAATTTATTTATGGTGGACCATTGAGAGAGATTTGACATGACTAAGTTGGCAGTATTTCAAGGGAGGCACGGGAATTGCCCTGGATCAGTAGGGTGAGATCGTCTGCATAAGCCAATTTGGAAGTATAAGCAACAGTTTTAAGGAGCCATTCGTCAAGAACGATGTTCCAGACAAGTGGTCCAAGAACAGAGCCTTGGGGGCAGCCCCTAGTGATAGAGCAGGAGACGGAGTTACATCCATAAATAACAGAAACTGTACGGTTTTCAAAATAACTTCTTAAAAGGTTATAGAGAGGAAGAAGACAATCGGCAGCACGTAAGCGAGCAAACAAACTAGACCACCATAACAGATCAAACGCCGCAGAAAAATCAACAAAAATAGCAAGAACGTATTTAGAATTTGCAGAGTTAACTCGAGAAAGGAATTCAACGATTGCTTCTTCAGTTCCTCGTCCAGTTCGGAAACCATATTGATCGTCTGATACAAGAGAGGTGTTCGTGAATAGTGAAGTGAGTCTTATAGCAATCAGCCTTTCAAGTGTTTTGGCCAAATGCGATAACAGAGCAATAGGACGGAAGGACTTGCCACTTTGGGTGTTTGAAGGTTTAGGAATTAGTTTAAGAAGAGCTGTCTTCCAGATAACAGGGAATGTGCTTTTATTCAGACATTTGTTGAATAGAGTCGGAAGAACCGTTTGACGTAGCTTGTGGAATTGTTTGATAAAGATGCCCTCATGAAGGTCGAGGCCTGGACAACCAGAGTTGTTAATTTTTAGGACAGCTGTGTCCACCTCCAGCTGCGTAAATGGCTGAGATTCAGAAGTAGTAGTGTAGGAGTTATTGAGCTGTCTTATTTGTTGATGAGTAGTCAAGTCATCCTCTGGGCGATCAGAAGCAGATTGTCCAAGATAGTGTTGATGGTGTCCTTCCAGGTGAGAGTTTCGGTGCCGTTTGCGGGTACCGACCAATAAGCAGTAGGGGAATAGGATTTGTTCCTCGTAAGGCGATAAACAAGGCCCCTGATTGGGTCCTGATTGCCAGTAGAAGTAACCAAGTTCTGCCAAGATTTTATTTTACAAGTAGTGATGGTTTTGACGTATTGTCTTTTGAGAACCTGATATTTTGTTTTAAGACTTTTGATGTCGGGAGGTGGCCAGCTCCTGCGATGTCGTTGGTAAGTACGCCTAGCCCGATGGACTTGCTGACGAAGCAGAGTAAATTCTCGGTTCCACCATGGATTGGGATGGGAAGACTGAATTTTCTTTTTGGCTGCTTTATGAGAGCATCATTAACATAGGAAGCTAATTCATAAGTTGTAAAGTGATGGATGAAGTTTATGGTTTCAATTGGGAAATCAGTGTTGACTGAGTCATTAAACCGGTTCCACATGATGCGTCGCAAAGAAAATCTTCTAAGGTCCTGTAGTGGAGGACTATATGATTGTGCAGAGCAAGTCACGGAGAAGGTGATCGCACGATGGTCACTTGAACAAATGTTAGTATTTACTGTCCAGTCATTAATGTTTGAAGAAACGGTGTAAGAAGTAGCAGTGATATCTATATTTGATTAGCCATTTAGAGAGCTGAAGGTATAAGGTGAGCCGTGTTTATTTAGAACCGTCAGCTCATGTGAAAGGAGAAAAAGTCTTCTATGAGTGAACCCTTGTTATCAGTATGGTCGGAGTGCCATAGACTGGATTTGGCATTAACGTCTGGCATTATAATAAGTTTGGCAGTACCTACCAAAGAAATAACTTGATCGAGGTAGGCAAGATGAAGTGTAATGTCGGAAGTTGGTGGGCAGTATAGTGAAACTAGAAAGTAAGAGCCATTAGGAGTAGACACTTATGCAGACAGCGTGTTGATTAGTAAGACTAATTATCTTGACAACGTCCAATTTAGAATTAACTATGACGAAGGTCGTACGTGGTTCAGCATGTTCCGGCTGAATAATCCTAAAAGAGATAGGGTATCCGGTTATTTTACCGCGGAAATGGTATGGTTCTTCTTGTAAGGCTATAATATCATATTTAATTTCGTCGGTTACTCCCATTAAAGAAAGACTAGACTAATTTCTTCTGCAAAGGGGCAAACATAAGAATAAAGGATCTCATCTCGATATTGCAAGAATATACTGTACAAATAAAAATAAATATTTATACTGTATTTGTACACATGGTTATCGATTTAAGGTAGCCACCAGCGACTATTTTAAATTGACAGTGTTGCAAGCGATAAATGCAAAATGCACTTTCCGAAAAGTAGTAGGTTTTTTTTTCGTTTTTAACGTGGTCCCGATATATATGTTGTAACGGTTGGTGTGCGACTTTATTTACGGATTCATACAGATTGTCTTGTTTCAAAAATGATGAACATTCGGTTCTATTTGTATTCAAAAATTCAATTGCGTTTCCTGGTTTGCTCCATTTTCTTTGAGGTGTATTTAGCTTTGTAATTCCTTTCTCCTTTGACGTCAGCAGTTTCTGATCCTTATTGACCTTTTAACTGACGAGGTTTAAATCATCTGCGAGTTTGGTCAACGTACTTGGTTATCAAATCAGTTTCGATGCTTTACGGGCTTAATACCTGCCCATAGATTTTTTGACGATTATGTTATTTACGTTATACTGAATTGTTCATTGTCCTTCGTTAATTCCTTGTGATTATTTTATGTACACTCTTATCAGTTAAGCAGTGTAACACTAATAATACACTTGTATGAACCTAAGTGTGTTATTTATATCTCAGACATATTGCTCCCAAACAAATTAAAAAATAAAATTTAAATTTTTTGTTTATACTCCGGAGTATTTTTTTTTTTTTTTTTTTGGTAGTTTTTCGGCTTCTGTGGCCATAATGCACCTCCCAAGGTTTTTGCAGTATTTTGATCTAAGCCCGAGGCGGGATTCGAACACGCGACCTTTGGGTTGCTAGGCAGGCACTTTACCCACCTGGCTAGCACGGTCGGCAACCCGGAGTAAAAACAGAATATAAACGGTCAGAGGAACCCGGATCACTCAAGGCACGTGTACTTATGCACGCGCGTGCCTGACCACTCGACTACTGCGGCGTACTGCACACCACTTCTTTTTTCCAGAAGTTTGTTTGTTATTTGGTTTTTAGGAGCATTGGCAACTAAGGCCATATTGCTCCGGGAATATGCGGTGGTCATTCTCTGACCTTTCCGCATCCTCCGTATTTGGTGGCGACGGGATCGAACCCCGGTCTAATCAAGAAGCGTGTATTACGCACTGCTGCTCCTTCCCACCTGGGTACGGAGGCGCCGCCCTTTCCAGAAGGAAATGCACCAATTAAAATTATTATTTTAACTAAACTGAATTTTGTTAATGGACGAACTACCGCACTACAAATAGGTCCCATCCCTGAAACTTAGAACTAAATCTTTTATTTAAAACTCTTATGAGTTCCCTTTTACATTTTAATACAACGGGGGGGGGGGGCTAAATATCGAAGTTGTGCATACGAAGTACAGCCAATTTTACTACTGATCCCCAAAGAAGGAAACTTTGGTAATTAACTTCCAGCAGAAATATCTTAATTATTATCTCTTAAGAATAAAAATTCTAGTCCAACAACCGCACAAGTGTGATTTTTTGTCACTTAACAAAATCAAAGCCATTATATTACAGTTTTATGATTTTTAACTGTTTATATTTACTGTTTCAACTAACTTTCTTTCTGTTCAACCACTTATTTATTTAAGTTTCAATTACGACGGTGTAATAATTAAACGATATAATAATTAATAATTAGTCACGTCCCGAAACCTCTTACGGTTCTTTGGTAACATACGCCCAAAGAACCAGCTAAAGTTTCTAAACGTGATACTGCGATGACGAAGGTAATTTATCGTTGTAGTAAGTGTGATAATTAGTAGTTAATGGAAATAACACGCGAAGTAACCTATCTACTCATTTAAAGTAATGATTAGGGAACTTTCATTTAACTTAACCTATTTACAGAAATTGCCTACTTTTCAATTAGCTGCTTATGACCTTTCATTCCAACTCATAAATCGATAAACAGATTCTTTTATCTCAGATTCATCGCCAGGAATTTCCCCTTTCACTAGATTGTGCCACAGTTCAAAAGAAATGAAAATAATTTCAATTAACATTATGCGTGTAGCTGTGATATTCTTAATTAGGAAAACTGGAAGAATTATATTTAGAAAATTCTGAAAATAAGTCACTGGAAAGTTAGACCTATTAGCGTTGTGCTCGTGAAGTTTCTGGCGTATTTGGTTAATACAAAAGCAGAGGGCGCATGGTTGCTAACCGCCTGTAAATATATGGAAAATCAATAAAAAGTAGCTAAAATTGGACATGGTCATGAAGTTCGAAAAAATATTCTGGTGTTTATAAAAATACTGCATTTCGTAGAAAAATCCAGATAGTTTAAAGAATATATGTTTTTTTTTTTTTTTTTCACTATGTGAAGAATTAGTTCGTCTCGGGAGAGGGCTGCATACTCCAGGAAAATTCAGACAACTAATGTGTGTGGTGCAAAGAACACACACACATCAGATCAAATCACAAAAACAAAGAAGGCCTATTTTTATTTTTGCTCAGCTTTTAAAAGAATGGAACCGTTAACCTATAGGCAAAAAAGACATCTGGCTAAGGCCTCGATAAAAAATCACTGTTTTAAAAAACGCATTGCTGTTTATTACTAATATGTTTTAAGGGATTTTTATCGGAAACTGAACTTTCTACCTGCCAAAGCCAATGAACTTTACTTGATGATTAATTTAAAAATTACATTTTTTTCAAAAATGGTTTTACCGATTTTGACGAAATTTTATATTTAGTTTTTATGTCATTTAATTTGTTTGTTTTATTGTCACAATAAAATGAAATTGAAAATGTTGTTTTTTAGTTTTTTCTTTAAATGAGGCCCCCAAATTCATTTTGCCTTGGGCCCCATGAAGGTATAACGCGGGATTGCCCTAATATACTTTAAATAAACGAAAAGTATAAAATGAAATCTCGGTTTCTTATAAATATCTTTATTAAAAATTCCATGTACAAAAACAAATAATTTATTTTTAAGTGCATTTAGTAAAAAATATTGAGTAGTTAAAGCATAATTATAAAAGCAAATATTATCTAAAGCAGAAAATTAAAACGATTTTGCATAATAGTGACAAACCATCAGAAGTTTTTTCGCTTGACTCAATCGAATTAATTCAGAAAGGTAAGCTGGTGCAAATAATTTACATTTCATATTCATTTGAACTTCTCCTTTTTCTCCTTTAAATTTCTTGGTTCTTCATAGATCAGGACCTCGCATTAGAGGCCTTAAGCCAAGGTCATAACCCTTCTCTCAATGCGGCACTGTTTACAAATCAAAACCGAAGGTGATAAATATATGCTGTGTTATAGACTCGTCTGATTCACACTCAGAAGTATTTCGCATGAGTCCCATCCCTGCTATTTTTCTTCTAATTCCAGCTACCTGCATAGTGACACGTCTTTGAGATTCTTCTTCGAATGACTACTTATGACCTTTTGGCCAATCTTAATATTACATAAAAATGTGACAGTAAAAACAGTTTGTTCTCAACAATTTTTTTTTTATTTTTTCATAATGTCCGTAAAATTTATTTTCTGAGGTTGACAATCCGGGTAAGGGTTGCCAATCCTCTTCGCATCTTTTGCGTTTGCTCCCACTGAATCCTGAATTCGATCAATTAAACAGTTGACGAACTTAATATATTAAATTTCTGATAAGATCAATAATTAAAATTGTTGTTCTTATCAACAGTAATTTCTATTTTCATGTTATTCATACGAATTTTTGGCTTCCATGGCTCATTTAAACATTTTCGCCGTGTCTGCTTAACACTTCCGGCACATCCTAGTGACCGGCATACTTTTTTGACAGGGTATAAAACAGAAAGTGGGATGGAAGTGTCACGTGAGATGTGTGTAGCATGCGAAGTGAACTGAGTTATATTCCCAACCACTTATCACGATATTCTCACTTACCTATTGCTCCCTCACAAAACTAGTTTATCTTCCTTGCGTCCTACTTTCTACTCATTCAGCAGTGTCCCCGATGCGGAAAACTGCAGCTGGTTCCAGTTTGTGAAGCCTCCTTTTTGAGATAATTCACTAGAAATAACTAGCTAAGCATGTGGTACGGTTAGCTGTTCTTATTTTCTCCCTCCATTAAACAAATAAAAGTAATACATTTTATATTTATAATGTTTTGTATTGTATTTATAAATATTATAAATACGTGAAATACGTTAGCAAACAAGATGAAAATTAGAAGGAATGCAAATATGATAATTTTGATCAGTGTGTACTCTTTAACTACACTGCTCGACAAAATTAACAGAATACTTAGAACATGTGGTGTAAGTAGTGCAACTTGCGGTGAAACGGGACGAAATTTGATATGGTGATGTGCCATCGAATAACGATCAAATAAGGAGACAGTGAGAAACTTCGGAGAATAAGGACATTTATAGGGGTTGTATAAAAATTACCAAAAGGGTCACATTACAGAAGTCGATATAAGACGCTCTAAAATGTGGTCACTAACATCAGTACGGCGTATGATCCACCCAATGGCGAAACAAGCCTGAGAGCTGTGAATCATGTTCGACATAAGGGTGTCTATAAGATTCTGTGGCAATAAAACCATTCTTTTACCAGCGCAGGCCTTAGTTTACCAAGTGACCAAGGAATTGGTTGTCGGCGTGCATGCAATTAGACGCCCAACGGGGTCTGACACATGTTCGATTGGATTTAAATCTGTGATCGTGCTGGCCACGGCAGTCGTTAGATATCTTTAGTTTTCCACTATGCTACTATATTCAGTTTCAAGATTTTTCTCGAACACTTTGTGCAGTGGCGTTGTAGTGCATGAAAAGAAATCTGAGTCAACTGCACCTCTAAAAAGTTGCACATAGAGTTAGGGGATCTGTTCTCGGTACACCTGTGGAACTATGGTAACCATATCAGAAACATGAAGAGGGGTGTGGCTGTTGATTATTATTCCGCCCCACACGAGAACACTGTAAGTGTCCCTTTCTCTGATGTTGGAGGGAGGGTCCCGCATTGCTTGTGGTTTCCAGATGAAATAACGTTTAGAATCTGTTTGCAGGTTAAAACGCGTTATCTAGAGGAGTAGCAGAACATTATAATTCTAAGAAGCGCTGTTTACTTTCAGTGCAATATTTTGACAACTCGTTCTGACAGTTTTACAAAATGAAAGATCAATGCCCTTTAGAAACAAAGAAATGTATAAAAATGACACAATTGTGCAATTCATTTGCCTATTTACAAATCAGTTCCGTCCTTCTTGGGCATAATGTATGGCTATCAATCAACATTTTGCACCACCTTGTGTTTGAGGGTCTCAGGACTACTGGAACCTTAGATCTACACTGTTACAAGGCTGTCAGAAGGGATGAAATACTTCCACAAGTGGCGGCGCTGTATTTTTTATACACAGTACTTTACCAAAAAAATATTTGCTGGCTCACCATGAAAAAGAAACATCATATTCTCTCCGCCTCGAGATTCTGGTTATGGTGAATTTACGTTGCTTATGTCTTAAGGCCGATTTTTCTGGTTAAATATGAAGTCCCATTTGGAAGGTAACCATCGATCGCTTTTTAATATTTTAATACTATTTTTAATATTTATTTTTAAATAAATCGAATGAAATCTGGTTTAAATAAAAGCAAAATACAATATACAGTATTAAATAAAAGCGATATACAGTATTCAAAAAATCTGATTACAATAAGTTTATACATAAACCTTTAACAAGTACGCATTACTGTATATTCTTCTTGCTTATTACGCAGTGAAAACTACTTCTGCAATGCATAATAGTAAGATATAGAGTTCAAGTTGACCAAATGATTTGAATAATTTTTTGGAGGTTGGCTGTTTTTGTGCTATTCAGTGTCTCTGAGAGCTCATTTTTTTTTTTTTTTTTTTTTTTACACCAGACCACATTTCAATAGCTCTATATATGTTTTTTAATTTAAATACTAGTGAAAAGAAATTTATAAGCTTTTTTTATTGTTTCTACTTTAACTGCATCGTTTTTCAATAATCCAAATTTTATTCTGTTTAATGTTCGTGTCTCATTGGTTTCTACTAATCATGACTGACATATACGTATAGTCAATTAAATTGCCATTACTGTGCAAATGAACTTTTACATGAAAATTTTCCAAGTTTTTTATTTAACCCATTTTAGGTAACCTGATATTATTTAACAACATTACGATTCCTAAACTTAATCAAAAATATCCACTAATAATCCAATTTTAAGTATAATCTAACCATGTATAATAAGGTCTGGTTACTTTAATAAGATTATAAATTTAATAGGACATAACTTCTATATCATACGTAGCGATATGCAAGTAAACTTACATTTCCTAAATTATTAATTAATAACTAACCATTTTATCATATTTTAGATAGCTTAATTTTATTAAATATGGTTAGGTTACCGAAAATGTGTTATAGGAAAAAAAATGGAAGCTTTTCTCGTAATGTTTGATTTGCAGTAGCTCTCATTAATGACAGTTTGATTGTCAAGAGCTATCAGTAATGATCAGTAGAAATCAATGAAAAACGAACATACAGTGAGATTGCATATACGTTTGGTGATTAGGGGTACCGTAACTGCGCAGAGGTACCGAGAACAGATCCTCGAACCCTATGTGAAACGTTTTTAGGGATGCGGTTGGCTCAGATTTTCTTCTCATGCACGACAACACCACCGCACATAGAGCTCAAGTAGTGGAGAAATATCTTAATACTGAAGATATCCAATCACAGTCGTGACCAGCACGATCACCAGACTTAAATCAGATCGAACATGTGTGGAACGCCCTTGGGCATCGCATTGCACACTGACAGTGAACTCTTCGGTCACTTTGTGAGGTATGGTCTGCGCTGGTGGAAGAATGGGATTTGCTGTCATTGAATCTTGTGGACGCCCTTATATCGAGCATAATTCACAGTTGTCAGGCCTGTTTAGCGGGTTGGAAGGGATCATACTCCGTGCTGATGTCACGTGATCTTATTTTGGAGCACCTTGTATCGACTTTGACTTTTTTTTTTGGTCACATTACGCACGTCGAGTTGCGTGGTTTACATCCCATTGTAATTGGTCCCTTCACGCTGAAAAAATTATCATGGCAACTCGTTGTGAAAGTATTCACAACGAGTTGCCATGAACTGACTGCTCTGTTGAAGGAGAAATCGACCACACTTCCTGTTATCAAAAATTGGTTCGGAGCCAACCAACCTTGATTATGAGGATACAACTTGTATTCAAGGTCGAAGATTATGAAATGTATCAATAAAACGTTCTTTGAAACAGCAAGTGTCGATTTTTATGGCAGTACAATGTAGTTTTAAAAATCAACACCTTTGTTATTCATCAAGTTATGAATAACAAGCCACCCACCGGTCAAACTTGTTACATACGATATTAATAGGACTAACAAACTTTTGTTTTATCCTCACGTATTTATCCCTACATCTATTGAAGTCATGAATAACATAACATGCCCTATAGTGTGAGTGACTTTGGATTCAAATAGTCTTTTGCCAAAGAAAGAAACAAATCGGAGATATTTATTTAAAATATCTCCATTATAGTTTTTCAGTCTACTAACTGTAAATAATAAAATAGATATGGAACTGTAAAAATAGCGCATGATTTTTTTTTTTCAATACAAATAAAAAAACAGATCCAGAACTATGATATAACTATACTTTTTTCCTATAATTTCTCTTCATAAATAGGACAAATTACTTACATAAGCAGAAAAGAAAATTACTTTTGTAAAAAAAAAAAAATATGACAACTCCATAACAAAGTGACACACTTTCAGTGGTTTTCGTGCTAGATCTACATTACTCACGAGCACAAAAGAAAAGTGCCTCGTGATATTAAGTTGAAACAGTGACTGACCACAATGTAGTCATTTCTTCTTTAAAGTGGCAGAGGCTCTGATACGGTACCGATAAGGGATTTAAAATCTACTTGAAGAAAGGTTTAAGCCTCATCGATCACAGTGGAGTTTACATAGTGCTTGCCTGTTTGGTGAATTAATAAAAATATTATTTAATACCCCTACATTAGAAGAAATATTTTAATTCGGGTCCAACTTTTCTTTTTGTAATACAAAAACTAATGGTCCAAACCATTCCAAGCAACCATTGAAACTATTGTAAAGTAGTTATTAATCAGTCCAAACTAGATTTTGAACAGGATAAGAGTAGGAAAACTTGCTTCATGTCCAAGCATTCTGGCCGAGTTACTGGCCACAACTTTTGCCCATCTGTACTCCCACCTCTTTTAAAACCTGATGTTTCTATTGCCATCTCAGCTTAAGATAGAGCGGATCTGCTATAGTACTTTTCTGCTAACTCTTATATAACGATCTTGGTAGATCATCTCCTACCATTCCCGGTACACTCCGCTGAGTAATTCCCCTGGTAATCCTGTGGTAGGACGTCAAAAGAATTTTGAACAATCTTGATGCCAAGATTGTTCAAATCCAGGTCCCGATGGTATTTTTCCACTCATTCTCAAAACATGTGTTCCTGAGCTTACCTTTTACATTTTCTTATTGCATCTGGTGTTTTTCCTTCTGCTTGGAAATTTGCTCATATCCAGTCAGTTCTTAAAAAGGGAAACAATGTTCCCATTTCAGTTATCGTCCCATTTCACTCACTTATACTCTTTCAAAAGTAATGGAGAATTCCATTAATCGCCAACTCCTAAACCATATTGAAACCTTTCATCTGCTTAATGATGGCCAATATGGATTTCGTTAATGTCGAATGGTGATATACAGGCTAATATTACCCATCTATGGACAAATTCAATGGAATAGTTCGGTTAAAAACAAGAAGTGAATTGTGTTTGGTAAAAAGGTCTTCTATTTAGAAGCTGCCATCTCATGGACTGGGTATCCACTTTTGTCTCTGACTGTGTATTAATGACATTCTTCCACTGACTGGAAATCCTATCCACAATTTACCTAATGATAGCACATTACATTCCACCAGTGTTGAATCCAGAGTATTTGCGGAGAATGTAAACCTTGGGTGGTACATGTAGTATATGTGTATATTTTTTTATTATTATTTAATATTTAACATATGTATATGTTACAAACAAATCTGTATATTTATGAACGTTATAATAAGAGAATATGAGAAAACAAAATAGGAAACAAAAGGAAATACAGTATTTATTATTTAACATTTAAATATTAATAAGCAGTTCACAAAAACCACATTACTGACAATAATCACAGTTTAATAATATGAAAATCACCGATTAAAATTCGCAAAAAAAATCATGCAAATTATAATCAAACATACAAACAAACAAAAACTAATTTTTCTTTGCTTTTATAACAATCACTTCATTTATTAATTTTTCCGATAACTCATTGGGGCCTTCTACGCTTATCTTTATGCATATATTGCTTATAGGCTGCTACTAAATTGTCTTGTTACAGTATATAAAGGAAGAATTAGTCACAAGTAAGTAGACGGTTTGTGTGAAACACTATCAACAAATGATTTGTGTGAAACACTATCAACAGATGATTTGTGTGAAAATAAAGGAAACCTGAAAAGCATAAAACGAAAATGAAATAGCCACTTGAAATAGTGGCTTTTACTTACAATTTGTGCAGCAAGAAATATTGCCCAATTATTTTGAAAATTTCGTGTCTTTTGAATTTTAGTGATTTATTTTCGCCGTGTACCACTTAACGAGTACCATAATTAATTCATTAAATTTATTTGACATAAATTTATTGAATTCGTGTTTTATAATTACAACATTGTGTAAACTGATAGTATGGCTAAAGAGCGCAGTAAGCAGAAAATGTCAATTAAAATTAAACAAAAAATGTGGCTAAAATTTCAACGTTCGAGGTTTTTGAACGAATATTAAATTAAAAATTACTATTTTTCGCAGGGGGGGAAATTTTATTCCACTGGATGCGAAACTCACCTTTTGTCATCCCCCTGGATTCAACATTTGTTCTAGCTGCGTGTGTTTGGGCCACAAAATGGACTTGATGAGTCTGCTGTTGTTTCACGCACCATAACTTATAAATGCAGTTGAACTGTTGCATTTCAACCGGTGCGGCTCAAACACTCGTCGAAAGTCGTCTTAAAATAACATCCTCCAGTTGATGATATAACGCAGAAAGTTATAGATTGGCATTTTGTAATCGTGTGAGTCTGTAACCGTGTGGTAAGTCGAAAGTGCAGAACCATGCACGCTGCTCGTTTGAATCCACAAAATAAGATAATATTCTTATCTTGTATGCTCCTCTGAGCCTGTGCAACTCTCTCTCAGAGTAAAAGCTTGATTTGACTGATACTCCAACCAGTTGCAAAAATTGGCGACTGTCCTTAAAAACGCGCTGCTTTGGTAAACTGAATCCTAATCTTGATCTTACCGGATTTCCTCGTTCCAAACAAGAGTTTTAAAACACAGTAAATTCAAAACTGCGAAACAAGGTCCGTTTAATTCCTTCAACTTTTCGGCTGTAAGGGCCGATGGTTAGAAATCATAATTTTTCAGATCAGTTGCTTTCTCAGCCATCATAATAGCCGCCGCATTCGTATTGCCTAAAACAATAGCTGCCATTAAAAAAGCATGGACAACTCTTAGTCCAACTCCTTCCATCCTTAAAAGAAAAAAAGTATTAATCATGTAAAGTTTAAACCGTAAATCATACAGGTAAATGAATCAGTTCTAATATGAACCATTCACAATTCAGTTTGGTGCGTACTAAAAACTACATCTGTGGTTATGGAAGTGGACAGCTTGAATAAATTCATAGAAGAACTAGGTAAACTATTGGAGGCAATGGATAAGTGATATGGAAGCTTTTTTTTTTTCGCTGATGCTATATAAGCTTGCTTACTTGCATCATTTGCCACTGCTAGTACTAAATAAGGAATATAAAAGTGGGCATTTATCTCTTTACACTCTCCTTCCATCCAAAGCGTGCATAAATATTAGTTATTACGTCTTTGCAATCAGGTCGAATCAGGTCGTCGAGAATGATAAATAGATTCATTATTGGTTTGAAATGAATAAGCTTCCCTTTTAGTTCTGGATTCCTATCTCGGGAATTTGTAATGCTTTTCAAACGAACTAAGCCTTTGTAATGTTGAAATGCGAGTAGTCTGTGAACGAAAAAATTGCGCTTTCTCCTGCTCCATCAACTTGCGTTTCATGTGAGAACGCGTCTCATTTATTCTTTGTTTTTTAACTGTATCCACAGTTTCTCTATGGGGTTTAAATTCGACGAAATACCAATAAGATAATGTTTTTTGGATGACAAAAAATTCTTAATGCTCTTGGGTCAGTGACTCAGTAACTTTTACAAATGAATTCTTCGTTTTTGAATAGATCTCGCGAAAGATTAAAAATTTCAGCAAGAACTTCAATCTCCTCTCATTGTCTTAGGAACATCCTCAAACCATCAAGACGTGGGACACTTCCAAGTCTTCATAACTCACAGTCTTCTCAATCATAGACCATGCAAAGGTTGGCTGTAACTGCAAAACCTCTACAGAAATTGCGACCTTTCAGAAACTGACACTTTCTACTGACACCTGTTGTAGTAATATTTAAAATAGTACAGGAATATTCGACTTCTTCAATACATATACAAAAGCACAAGTTATTCATGCAATGAAGCATATAATTCAAGCTGAGAATGTGAATTTAAAGGTTCCCATGAGGTGTTATTATTTGAGCCACCCTCCAGAGATATCAGATGGTTTCACTTTCCAGTCTAGTTGCTCAGCCTGCTGTAACTCAAGTACCATTCAAGCGCAGCATGATCTTTAAATATTGCGAGAACGATATTATTCAATTATTAAACTATTCTAAATTAAAAAAAAGAAAACCACTAAAATCGCTTTGGGATTTCGTTATTAAGTCCATCTCGACTTGACGAGACAGTCTCCCTAGACTTGATTTGATTAATTTGATTGCTTCTTTGATTTGTTTAAATAAAAATATCTGATTTTGTCGATAAAACACTAAGAAAATAAAGAATATTATTGTCTGAATAGCCCTCTTAATAATTGTCAGGATTAGTATACTTATTTTTAATCTGCTTTCATTCTAAAAAAATTATCTCAGCTACTACTGATCAACTACTGTTGAAGGATCTCGTCGAATCTCTCGTTTTCAACTTCCCCTGATACGCACAAAAAGTAAAATGTTCCAGCAACACAATCCACATAGCCATCACTCCACTCCGTTGAGGGTATCGCTCGCAGCGATTAAATACCCTCTCAAATAAACGTGATCCAAATTTCATGAAAGGTGGAAATAATACAATTCTAATGTAAAATTTTGTATCTGTATATATGTTAATTTCTTTAACAAATACGGATTTAAAAAATAGATTAGTGAAAGAAATTTTTAATGTCTCAAATCTGCTAACAGATATCGTAATTCTTAATGTCATAAAAAAATAAAATTCGATTTCTTAAATTTCACTTTTGGATATACTTTATCAAAATTGATAAATTCACATTATTAAAATCTTTAAATTTAATTATAATAATATATTCTCATCACATGTTATGCTGCTACAAAAGAAAAAAAAACCAATTATCATAGCAGGTCAAAAGTACTGTATAGCTCTCATCTGCATTAAAAAAAAAAAAATCAACAACAACACGGATGGCATTATGACAGTCTATCCAAATGGATGGATCACATTCAACACACCCATAACCCAATCCTCCCCCTCCCAATTTCATGATATTTCTCCAGTGGGTAAAACATCATGAAATTGGGAGGGGGAGGATTGCCAGCAGATGGCCCTGATGGCATACATCATTTAATGCTGAGGGTCCTCAGCCCATACCTTATAGATCTTTTTGTCAATATCTTCAGTGTTATCCTCAGCCAAGGCGCCTTCCTTGTGTGTACAGAAATACAATCGGAACTCGTCCACAAGGCTCAAATGCCTCTCCTCCCCTCGAGTTCAGCAGCTAACAGTCAACAACAACAACAGCCGCTTCCACCCAGTTGAAATTGCTGCAAAAAGTCCTTTTTCCAACTGTCATAATCAAAGTTATTTCCGAGCCTACACTATAGATCTATTATGCATTAAAGAACCGATCTGTCATCACTAATCTGATGTCTACAATCCTTGAGAGAAAATCCTAAAAATTAGCCATCTCCTATCTTGGTATTAGTGCTTCATTTGATTTCTTCAACGTTCCAAGCCAACTCTCCTGGTCCGTTATTTGAATACGGAGAAAATCGCATAATTAACAAAAGCGTTACACCTGCAATTTTAATCAAAAAGATTATCCACACCTGCAACAGCAGGAGGGAGATATTATAGGTCTAGATAATCTGTTTCTCTTCCTTCAAAGAGGTGGTCTCTTGTGAGGGTTACAGTCCTCTGCTATGCTGCTACTATTTTAGGGACGTGCCCCATACCACAACCCAGCTACTAATAAAAATACGTCGACACTTATGAAATGAAAATAAATCAAATTAAATCTACTTACGTGGTCTTTCCCCTAAGATAATGCCAAACCAAAATCCGTCCATCTGGTTGCCATTCCCATATCCCCTAACTGAAGAGCATACTGACCATGGAGCTTATTTAATAATCATCTAGCTCGCTCAGCTATATCACCTCTGTGACACTGTCGATATCTGGCTATTGCAGAATATTTATTGATAATGGTAATTTGCATCGCAGTGTTGGATTAAAAAAAAAAAAAACAGTAAAAAAACAAACCCGTGTTTTGTTTGTTATAATACTTTTCGTATTTTTAAGATCAGAATATAATGTTTATGTAAATACGAAGTGTGGTAATGAAATTCCCGGAGTGGTGCAATAAAAAGAACACAAAGTGAAGGAACTCAAAGATGGTATTATTTTTATTCAAAATAATCACCGCCTGATTTAATGCACTTATTACACCGTTCTGAAAAGAGTCAGTAAAGGCGCTCAAAGGGATGTTCGGCGGTTACATTTATTCTTTATGTCCTCAACATCCTGAAAGCTCTTTCCTTTAAGGCCAGTTTCTCCCTGGGGAAAGAGAAAGAAGTCCATTGGTGGTAGATCGGAAGAGTAGGGTGGATGCAATGTTTCGTCAGAAATGTCTTCAGAACTAGTTCGAAATGGGCGGAGGCATTGTCGTGCAAGAAGGGCCAGCTGCCTTTCTCTTGAAATTGTGGCCTCACCTGGAAAATGCTCTTCAAGTATTTGAAGCATTTGTACGTATAACGCACAATTGACTTTCTCCCCATCTTTGTGAATCATCCTGTTTGTCGGAAAACATAATCAGCATTGTCTTGATCGTGGATTTCTGTAAACGGAACTTTTTGGGCCTTGGTGATGATTTTGATGTCCAATGCATGAAACACTCATCTCCAGGGACAATACAGTCGAAGAAATTAGGATTAGCTTGATAAGTCTGGATGAAGTCTTCGCATGATAATATCGTTGCCTCAGCTCATCCGTGAGGCACAAATTTTGCACAGACCTTCCCTTTCCCTAAATCCCTAAATCTTCATGCAAAATTTGACGAATCGTCTCCTTATTTTTATCCAACTCATCAGCCATCATTCTGGAGGTCAAACGACGATCTCTTGCACACTTTTTCAACTCTTCTCATTTCGAGAGGTCGACGTACACCCACTTCTAGGGTCATCGCAAACATCCTCACGTCTGTCTTTGAATCGCTTATACCATTCAAACACACTGGTACGAATTAACGTTTTCATCACCATAAACAGATTTTAACATTTCAAACGTTGCAGATTTTCCCAGTTTAAAGAAAAATTTAATATTCGTTCGTTGCTGACCATTGCAAAATCGACCACTACTAAATAAAGTGGTTGTTAATTACAACCTGCCAGCCTACTGGGCAATTTCTGTTCCACCATCTGTTGGGGGAAGTTTGAACTACAACGTAACACTTCCGTTTATTTTCAAACTCATCAAACATATTCACAACAGCACCAGTCTGAGAACTTATTACCACTCCTAGTAGTTCCTTCTGTAAACAGAAAGCTTTGCTTTTGAGATAGTGTAGAAAACCCTTCCTCAACCTGTTGAATTTGTATGCCATCTTTTAATTGCGAATTATATATTTATAGATAACTAAACGTTAATATCAAAATTAACAATGAAATATGGTACAAATTCAGTAGGTTGAAGGTGGATTTATATATTTATATATATAACCGACGTGGACCCTTAGTTATAATTTAATAATATAATTAAAACAGTGTTATCGAGTCATTGTCATTAATTAGAGCCTTATAAGTCTCGCCAGACATTTTTCGAAAGACAATTCGGTGAGGTGAGGTGAGGTGGGGATTAATATAGAAAATGTAGCTTTGTTTATCCACTTTCCTCCACTACTAAGAAAATGTAGAAGAACTTTAAAATTTAGTTAAAATGAAAGCATTATTAGTGAAAAATTACAGCACCTGGAAATGCGGAAGTAATTTGCCACTTTGCCCACGTTCATGCTTGGCTTCTACTTTGCATACAGCTGAGAAGACCCACTTTATAGTATCAGTATCGAGGTCACGCCTGTCTGGACAGCAATTTCTTTTAAATATTAACGATATAATACGAGTTCACAGAAACTGGTTGATGGTTAGATGAGTTGATATTTTCACACCAGCTACATTTGGTCATAGTGCTCCAGATCGTGTCGTTTTTCATATATTATTTCTGTACATGTGTATTCGCAAGTGAATTGTTATTTTCGGGCTGAAAAAATCATAAAGAACTTGGTGGAAGAAAACAAGAGGGGAGGAAGCGAGAAAGAAGAAAAGGACTACGTCTTTAGAATAGATTCACCCTCCTCCCTCAAAAAACTATTACTGGATCCAAACAGATATAAGATTTCATCTACATAGATCGTGGAGAGTCATTTGCAGAGACTCTGCTAGATATACTAACGCATGAATCACTGGCTTAATCTGAAAGTCGCAATGGATTAGCTCGCGTTGAATCGAAGGTATTTTATGTTCTTTGCAAAGTTTAAGGAGGGCCGCTTGACCATCAACGGCGATCCTTCTCTGGCTGCCCTTCGAATTCAAAAACAAATAATTCAATCGCTCGTGCTCATCTGATCGTCGTTTAACCATCCGTGAAGTTTCCAGTGAAACTGGTGTTTCTTATGGGACGTGTCAATCAGTTTTAACACGTTCTTGAAGATCGCACGTCACGATCTTCGTCAACCTGTTTGTACTGCACAGTATAACAGTGAACCAGGAATACTACAAAAATTGTACATGACTTTTTATATTTAGATTCGTGAACAGGGATTCTTTTTATGTCTAGAAATGATTTCTGAAGCTATTTATGGGCGCCATATCAATGGAATTTGTGTTTTTATTGGATTTTATTCTACACACGTGACTTTTCTGGCTATGGACGTCTCTTCTAGCTGTATTTATCTTGTGTTGGAGTAGGTGATATCTCCAAATGGTTTTATATTTTAAAATTGTTATTCAGATGGAAGAATGAATTATTGAATATTTTAATCGTGAAAAAATGCAAAGTTTAACAAAAACATAACCTTGTTGAAGAATTTAACGTGTACTTATAAAATACAATCGTAGGCGTTGAAAACATTTTAATGAAATCGTATTTACAAATAGACACTGGTTATTAGCATTTAGTCGCTGTTTCACAGCTTGGTTTATTCTACTCTTAAAGAAATTACTGTTGACTAGATGCAAAATCTATTGAAATCCAAGGGGGAACTACAAATTCAGTACACTATTACAACAGTCCTGAAATTTCCCAAGCTTATGTCCGTGCTTCTTCGCCTCCTAATATTATTCCAGGCTTTGACTTCTAGAATTCACTTTTTATCAAAGCAGCTGCTTTCTCAGCTATCATAATGACCGCTGCATTAGTATTGCCCGAAACTATCGTTGGCATTACAGAGGCATCAACAACCCTTAATCCGGTGACTCCTTTCACCCTAAAAAACAAAGAAAAACATTAATCTCGTGCAATTCAAAGTATAATTTTTATATTATAAGTGAAGTAAGTTTAATAATATGAGAAAAAGGAAAGACAGCATGGTTATATCATGCTGTCTTATCTTTATATCATGCTTTTATACCATGGAATCATAATGATTTTCAATAAAGATGGACATGGTACCTCAAGGAATAAAAAACAGAGGATAGCAAACAGCTAGCTCTGCGGTACAGTTTCCCAAGCCAGTTTAAATTAGAGAGTTTTACTATAATTTAACCATTTGCACTGGCCACCAGAGGAACCTAAGCCGAACTCAGCCTCCAAAATGTTCCTCACTTCTCAACTCCATCAGGTCCTCACTTCTCAACTCCATCAGGTCCTCACTTCTCAACACCTCACCCAAGGCAGCTACCAAACCCGTAGATTATAAGCAATGGTGCATCCTTATCCAGTGACGAGTTACTCAGACTTCAGACGGTGATCATGACTTACAAACAAATCTGGCCACAAGGAGCCAAGAGGAACTGTAACCAAGAAAACTCTTTTTGAAGATTTGGTGAAGATCGACTATTTTATCAATAGTATATTTAATAAATAAAATTTTTAGCAATAATATCTTATACATCAATTTATGTATTACTTGATTCAACGTAGTTAACTTCTAGATCTGAATTCCAAAGAAGTTCAGATTTTATGATCACAAATAGGACAACCGATGCTGTTTGCGTGCTGCCATCTGTTATAAACTTTGTTCACTAATACTTGGAGATACTGATAAGAGATGGCAGCACCTACTGGAAGATTAAGATAACCTTTTATTTCAAACGACCTTGAAAAATATACTAATGTACTTCTCAGACCCCCCAACATATGAAACATGTGACAATACGTACGAACATACTCATTTTTAGCGTAACTCAGGGGCGGGTCGTCCCGATGGTGCAGGGGGTACACTACGCCCGGGAGTCAACGTTCAAGGGGCGCCTGAAAACCTGAAACTTATACATATGAAGAAAAATTTAAAGGGGGACGCCAAATTTCAATCGAAACCGAGCGCCAAATTGCGATTGGCACCCAGGCGCCACATACCCTCAGTTGAATCCTATGCTTTTCCAGGAGCATGAATTGGTTGAGGATTGGGAAACGAGAAGAGAATTACGGGCATAATGGAAGTAGGTTCCCTTTTCTTTTATGGAAACTCCTATTCTAGAAACATGAATTTGTGAGGGTCTGGAAGTTGCAAGAAATTTAATGACACAGGGAAAAAAAGCAGATTATTTTCGTTTCATTTATTTTCTCCTTTCTGGTTTCTGTGTCAATAAATTTCTTCTGCCGTCCCAACCCTGAACCAATCCACGTTGCAAACTAGGACACGAATTTAGCAAATTTCACATTGGCTATCTTCATTTCTTCTTTTTCTTGCTCATAATTTTCTTCTGGTTTCCAACCCATAAACATTCAAACAAGAAACGTCCATCATCTTCATTTATTTCCTTTTCTTCTGGTTTCTGTATCAGTAAGTCTATTCGAGCTTCTTAAACCTCAGCCAATGAATGTTACTAAAACTGCATATGGTTTGAACAACTTTTACATGGATGGTCTTCATTCCTCTTTCTCCTGGTTTTTGTGCGATGATTTTTACCCTTTCTTCTAGTTTGTGTTAATAAATTTATTCCTGGTTTTTCTCAACCTGCAACCAACCAATCCTAGCTATTTGAAAAACATGGACTTCAAAAGATCCTCCCCCCACTAAGTTAAAATTTTAGGAAGGACACAGATCTGTTGGAAATAGTGCAGAGAAGAGCAACAAGATTAGCTCGATCCACAAAAGGATATTCTTACCAAGAAAGAGCGGATCTCTCTCTGGAAACTAGGCATCTGCGTGTGACAATTGAAGCGTATAAGTTTTTGAAAGGGTTAAAGGAACTAAATGCCGATGGCTTTTTTACGCTAAAACTAATGTGTGGGAGAAAATTCTAAGGACGCCCACTGGAAATTCGAACGGCTACAAAAGGAAAACAATAAGTCAAAATTAAAGTAATATAAAGCAAATTAAAGTTATCATTTTGTAAATCCTTGAAAAATTTTACCTCAATGTAGGATCAACTACAGTGGAATGATCACGTGGATCTCCCATTTTGCAAGTTCCCACAGGATGATAAGCAGTTAGCGTGTAGGTCCTAGCAACACAATACAGATAACTTTCGCTCCATTGGGGATACCGTTCACAGCCTGGAAATACTGTCTTGAATAAACGGGATCCAAATTTCTTGAAAGGTGATGATAATCCAATTCTGATGCAGAGTTTCATCCCTGTAAACATACTGGGTTGATCAACACGAATTTGTCTCCAATTTAAGACGAGAGTTAAAAAAATATTGAGTTCATCCATGTCACAAAATCACATCACCTCAAAACTCTATTCGGTTCTTACCTTCAACAAGTCTCCTGATATCTTCTGGATGAGCGAAGTAATTTGGATCGATTAACGGATGATCGTACGGATTGGCTGAATTCAATTTAAGATATCCCTTGCTCTTCGGCCTCAGCAGTACTGGGATTAAAGTGAAGGTATCATGAAATATGTAGGGAGCATATACACGTTTCCAAAGCTGTTGTGGACAAATTAATATTAGGCTCTAGCATAGGCAACAAACACAAATTGATAATCATTCACGTTTCATAATAGTAAACGAATGATAATAGAATAGTAATATTATGGACAAAAATTGGCAGAATTTTCTATTACAGACTGCATGGAAATTTGTGAAATTAATCATGTCAAGAAATAATTTATACCAGTAGTAACTTAAAGACCTTTCTCTTTAAATTCAGTTGATTAATATTAATTAGATAAGATCGCTCAATGTCAAAATAACAATGCATTGGTCCAATAAAACATTGAACACTCTCCCTTACCAAATCACTGAATCCTATGATTTCCCGAACAGTGACTCCACCATCAGTAGAAGGCGAACTCGAAACGAGATGGATCTGTATATCAGGCCAGTCTTCTGTGGCGTTGGACAGAGGGGTATTGACGAATGCAATGCCTTCTGCTCCACCTAATATCGTGAAAGGCCCTAAGATTGCAGAAACATAATTCAGAATGATTTCAGTTTTTCATTTTATTTAATATTAAATTTTTAAAAATGTAAGAATTAAGCTTAATAATTCATCAGAGTGAGTTGATGAAATTATTATTGAGTTCCTCTGGATTCATATTTCTGCTCAAGTAGTGTGTGATCGCATGTCGATACCAAAACTTTTCCTAATGAGTAACGCCATTTTGAGCACCTTGTCTCTGTTTCGCACTGATGGTCACCACTTGATCTTTTTGTTTTTTTTATGTTGGGTAATTTATTTAAGGGCAGACACGCGTGAGTCAACCAAATACCACAGGCCTCAAGCCTCTCGTCCCGTCTGCAAAACCAGTCTTGAAGTTGATGAACCTAACTGCGTCTGACTGAAAAAAAAAAAAACAAGCAGATTTTACTTTTGAAATGTTAAGAACCGAAAGGGATACCAGACAGTGCTTTAAGTACATATTGAACAAAGTGAAGACAGTGGCATTGTCTTCATTTTTCGTGTTAAAATATGCACTCAATTTACAGCATTGACCAGAGTACAAATCTATACGTTCTGCACCTCAAAACTAAAGATTTAGAATAATTCGATAAAATGGAATGAATTCTTTTAAGATAATTAAAATGAATTAAAGAAGAAATTAGTCTTCAATGGGGAGGGGATTATTTCAGGCACTCGTCATCTACTCAGAATAAATTCAATGCCTATTTAAGATTCTCTTTGTAAAATCTCTAAATAAATTCAATATCTGTATATATAAAATCGTTCGTTATTCATCTCTTTTTATATAGAACTTAAAATTCATATTAATTTGTTATTAATTAAATTAAAATATGTTATAATCTTTAAAGAGGTTTCGGAAGAACAGAAAAAGAAGTACCATTAAAAGAAAAGTGAAATTCTTTGTTAAGCACCTGTTCCATACTTGATGTACTTGTGGATGTTCGAAGGGGTTAAAACTCTTCTCGGCCTAATTGTAATGGGACTTCTTACGACAAAATCAATCCCTCCTGACGCTACGTGATCCTGAAGGTTATAGCCCACTGGTAAGTTGGCAATGACTGGAATCTTCAATAAGAACATAAAATAATATTACCGAATAATAATACACAAAGTTCCACAAGATAATAGCTTTTTTGTTGCTTAACTTAACTTTTAAATATCAATATAATCACACGCACTCTTGAAAGACGTACCCCAAATTTTCGTAACTCATTCTTTGGTCCGATACCTGATAACATAAGCAATTGAGGAGAGTTTATCACGCCCGCAGATAATATTATTTCTTTCCTTGCTGACACTACATGAGTAACTCCAAATCGATCGAATTGTACTGCGCGCGCAGTTTTGTAGCCATCGAATAGTATCTGGGTTGTAAAAAAGAAAGAAAGGATAATTAATAATACTGAAGTTATCAAAAACAATGCTTTAAAACATATTTAAATGCAAAAAATTCAAAGGCAATTCTCTGTTCTAAATTCATATTAATTTTTATTTTTGAAGAAATCGCTCTATAAGCCTTTGGAAAGTTTAGTTGAGTCCCAAACTTCGTCACTGGCTTCTCTTAGTGGATACTGAAGAGCAGGGAATTCTCAGGTACGTTAGGAATGAGATTACGCTGTATTTATTGTCTGTAAATTGCGTGTGTCCTGTGGTCGATTTGTTATCTCTTTGATTCCAAAAACTCTCTGAGTTTTTGGAATCAAAAACCAAATAACTCAGCCACGTTCTGAAAAAGGCCTATAAAAAATCTTCAGATTATACAAGGGGGGGGGGGGGGTTAAAAAGATTTGTATTTACCCAGAAGTAGTTGTGATAGAAAGATGATTTTTTTTTTTTGTTTGATATCTTGAAATCTCTATAGCAACCACACAAATTTTGGTTTCGAATGGAGAATTCAATTTTTATCTTTGCGGTGCCGAATGAAGCGAAGTGTCATAATATTTTTATTAATATCATTTTATTTCCACATCAGTGGGCACCCCTGGAACAGCCTGGTTCGGCTAGAAGGGTGTACATTATGCAAATTCCATTTGAATGCATTCGTTGGAATTTCAAGAGATCAAAACAGATTGCAAATACATAACAAGGTAAAAATCAATACATAAAATAATAAACAATAAAATAAATAAATACCAAACAATAAAAAACACCGTGGTGAATCCAGGAAAGCCTTTGCAGGGAATTCTTTTCACAAAGCGCTTATTGTTCGTGTTTATAGAGTTCTTTCACTATGTCCTGTCTATAGCGCTTCGAGCTGCAGAAAGATGAGGAATCGATTCCCAGGGAGTTATTTGCTGGGCACACTGACCTAAGGTATTGCACATTTTGCAGACAAGATTGTAGACAAAGTGTTGAACTGCACCGGGTTCTTTGTGAGGTCCGAGGGTTTTCAGAAACATCCCAGATGTCAGGCGAATCAATTTGGCCGCATAGAAGTTGTGCCAAGGTGTGTAGATTCCTCTCTTTGACTATGGGTTCCCAGGGTTTCATGCCCAGGTTTGTATAGAGCACACTCCTAGAGATGGTGAAAGGGTAGCCTATCTCCCTGTTTAGCCATCTCAGGAGCCAATATTCAATCCCCAGGAATCTCTTCAGTTGAGTAGAGGAAGCTCCTGACCAGAGTATCGAAGCGTAGAGCGGTACGGGTGTTAAATTTCTTCGGACGTATTCCAAGAGGAACTCCCGAGGCCTAAGACCGACCAACTCCTGGCGGATTGCCCATTACGCCTCAAGCGTTTTTAGCCTGGCCATCTTGAGGTGGTCTTTGAAAGTAAGCCCATCATCCCACTTCAACCCCAAGTCGGTGTGAGAGTGAACTTTTTTAATGGTGGTCCCATTTATTGTGAGCATAATTTCATTAATAGTCCTCCTTTTTGTGAGTATAATTTCATTAATAGTCCTCCTTTTTGTGAAAGTCATCTGAGCTGCTTTTTGAGGATTCAGTTTAAGTCCCAGACGTCCTAGATAATCCTGGAGCTCGAAGAGTACTATCTGATTTTAGTGATCGGGTTCCTCTTTCTGCAAGGAAAAACAAGCAAAACAATCCAAAAAAATAGCCACTCTTTATGGATAAAACTGCCAATGTGCAACAGTGATGTTGCACATTGGCATAAACAATTCAAATGTGGAAGAACCTCAGTGCATGATGAAGAAATTCCATGACACACAGCAGCTGCTGTAACAGAAGAGAATATTGAAAAAATTGAGGCATTAATCCTGGAAGATCGACGTATTGGCATCACAGAATTAGCTGCAGAGCTCCAAATTAGTGTAGGGCCTGTGTAGAACATTATCCATCAATCGTTGCATATGAGTACAGTGTCTACTAGATAAGCTCCCAGACTTCTGACCCTTTACCAGAAGAAGAAGAAGGAAAGGGCACAGTTTGCACATGAAATATTGTCGCATCCTGCTTATTCCTCCAACCACACACCTTTCGATTTCTTCCTATCCTGAAGTCCTTTCTTCTTGGAAAACAATTTGCTGCTGATGATGAGGTGATTTCTGCTGCGAGTCGTGGTTTGAAGGACAGTCAGAAGTGTTATTTTGTCTGGTGACGTGACTTCGTTGAAAAAGTATAATACATGGTATCGGTTTCAACGTTCTATCACAATTACTTCTTGGTGAATCAAATCTCTTTTGAACCCTCCCTGTGCTACCCGCGAGGACCTGGGGGAGAATGGGCCTCCACTCTTATGTAGACAGTGTTGTCCTACTGATGTTCTTATAACACTAATGCAGAATTTAAAGCCCGGAAATAATCGACCGTCTGAGAGTAGTTCAAACTCGCTTTCAGATACGTTTCCCGTGTCTTCTGGGATGTACAGGCAGAACGTCATATAGCTACATTCAGCCATAGGACCGTACCTCTATGATTGGATGGTCTTTAATCAACAAAGTTACATTTAAATTGTGGAGAGATCATAAGTGTACCTTAGTTGCAAAAGCTCTCATTAGAATCTCCAGGTTTGGTCGCTTAGCTGCAGGAATCAGATACGCTTTGACAGTGCTCCATCTTCTCCCATGAAAAGTGGTAGAGTGAGGAACCATGAAACCTTGAATAGCAAATAAAGTAAATACAATAAACATAAATAACAAACATGCATATATTCAGCACTATAATAAAGTATAGTACACAAAAGTTTAAATGTTTAACAACGAATTATCATAAGCTACATAATAAAAAGACCGAGTTAATGAGCAGTTTTATTAAATTTCAACTTGGAAAATTTGGACCTGGGAGCCTAGAAGTGTTCCTGCTTGAGATTATTAGTAACCATTCACCAGGAATACGCTGTAAGGTTCACAATATAAAATCCCTAAAAAAACAAAATAATATATATATATATTATGCAAAACAAACCTGTCTGAGAAGGGCCATTGACATCTACACTTGAATATCCTAAGTAACGGCCTGCCTCCATGAATGTCTTTGCTACGACGGAAGAATAGGATAACGGGCTGACTCTTAAAGGACCTCCAGCAGAATGATAGCCTAAAAAACATCAATATTATAAAGTTGTTTAGGAAACCATTCGAGACATTTTAAATATTACAGCAAAATAGTGTGTTTTAATGCTTAAAATTTGAAGAATAGCCTCTATATCAGCATTTACTGAAATGGCAATCGATATTTGCCATCATGGACATGATGTTAAATATCGAATACCATCATATCCATGATGGTAATCGATAATTATGCTTTATTTTATCCGCCGTGGGATAAACTAAAGCTCGAAAATTTTTAAAAGTGGTCTGAAACTGTTACATTATTCTGTGAATCTACTGATATAAGGCACACTTACCATTGAAAAGAAAACGAAGATCTCTGTTATCTTCAGATTTCAGAAAATACGAAAATACCTCTTCAGAGCTCCATCCGTAATTTCCCATGCGAGCCCAGTTATCGTAATCCCGTTTGTTTCCTCGAACATAAATCATGTGGTTAATGCTGCTCGATCCTCCGAGGACCTTACCTCTTGGCCATCTACTGCGCTGCAAGTTAAATAAAAAATGTTTTATGCACTTATTTTACGTTACTAGCCGAAGTGCCCCAGTTCACTATGTGAGATAATCAAAATTATTAATAATAAACCGTGTTTAGATGTTTCCAAACAACTCTGAAACCCAGTGTGCAATTTAAACATTAAATAATAGAAAAAACGTAATTGCTAATAAAAAATATTAATCACATATTGCAATATTTATTACATCCCATTTTATTACTTATGAAAAAATTTATGTATAATTTTTATGTATGTATGGCTTCAGTGACTAAAATTTCAAATTATCCGTTTAATTTTTATTTTGTTTATATTTTAAAGTCTGCTGAGTGATATTTATGGCATTTGCCAGTTGATAATGTCGCGTTGTTTTATTTATAACATTTATAATTGACATTGCAGAAATGTTGAAGCAAACTGGTTCAGAACTTTTTTTCTGATTTAAAGCGTTTAATTATAAATATTGATAATTTATAAATTTGAAATTGTCGGTATCTTCTGTTTATTAGAAGAAATTAAGAATCATCACTACACTATGTCTGTAAACTACATATATTCTATGGGCGGTTTGAGGGTTGAAAAACTCGAGTAGCTCTCTCCCAAGAAACTTGACAAGAATCGGAAAAGAATCCCATTAGATTCTCCTATAAAGACGAGGTTCGAATTCGTACCCACGGTGCTATCGTGAAGGTTACACATATGCATAGTCAAATCCATAGAATTTACATACAGGATACTTTATGTTTACAAATAATTTATTTTCCGAAGCTTAACAACCAATCTTTCTCCCTGTTTTTTTTTCCTTTTTTTTTGGTAGCACGTATCTTTATGAGGAGGTTGGAATAATACTTCGCCGTCAAGTGCATCCCTTTTGAAGGTCATCTGTTAGTATTACACCATGTTGATCCCACAAAACTAACAGCATTACCTTGCCAGCACTTGGATGCATCTTTGGCTTTTTTGAGGGTGGAGATTATGTATTCCATTGTTTTGACATTTGTTTAGTTTCGGAATCATAGTGATGGATCCAAGTTTCATTCATGGTGACAAGCCTTAAAAAAACTCCTTGTTTTTCCTGGTTCATCGACAACATTTCATTGTGCACATTGTGCCCTTTCTTTCTTTTTTTGGTAAAGGGTCAGAAGTCTGGGAACTCATCTAACAGACACACTGTACTCATATGCAACTGTTGATGGATGATGTTCTCTACAGATCCTATACTAATTTGGAACTCTGCAGATAGTTCTCTGACGCCAAGACAGCGATCTTCCAGGATTAATGCCTCAATTTTTGCAACGCTCTCTTCTGTTACAGAAGTTGCTAGACTTCTTTGGATTTCTTCATCATGCATTGAAGATCTTCTACATTTGAATTGTTTATACCAATGTGCATCAACACTGTGACCTGGGCAGTCTTCTCCATAAATAGTGGCTATTTATTCATGGATTGCTTTAGGTGTTTTCCCTTGCATAAAGAGGAACCAAATCACTGATGTGTATTCCACTTTATTTATTGTGACACTTCCTACTTCAAACCATTTGAGTTTTAAAGTTGGAGTCACTTTGAATTGGTTTTTACGACTTCCTCAAAAAATAATTAGTACAGTGAAAATAAGTTCCGACTACTCCAACTTACAGAGAGTGGTGCACAGCTCTTTTCGATTAATTATATTTGGTTTAATAGATGATGCAGATTTATTATGCTTAATCAGTTTTAACTGTCATTCTCGGACAATAAAAATTGAAAATTCATGGACATGCTTTATGGTAATAAGTTTGGATCATTTAATTACATTTTCTGCCGATCTTATAAATGCTAAAATAATTTATTTGTAAAAATATTGCAAAAAGACATTTATATCAATACTTACAATAATATGGCTTATTGCAACGTTTAACAAATCCATTTTAAACGAACTCAGGTCTTTTCCACCCGGTGTGGGGAGGACAGCGATTCTGCTAACTGTACTACCCATGAGAGTGAAAAGAACGTTAAGAACCCTTCAAAAGAAGCCTTGTGCTTTGAAAGGTTAACTCATTAAGAACCCGTCATGGCAAACGATGTTAGTGTGCTTTGATGGGTTCTTATTGTTCCAACCAAACTATAATTTAGAGTAAACGATTAATATTTAATGTACGTGTTAGTTACTAAATCCATAACAGACGTTTAAACATTTACCAGCTGATAGCTGTTTTGTCGTTTTTATATAACGAAGTCCATACCCTGCCTTTAAGTCCGAAACAAGAGTGCTTTTGTGGAACTGTCTGATATTTCCAATCATTTCTAGATAGTTGCAGTTGATTGACGAACAATGGAATTTCACTCAAGATCTTTGGAAGTCCACCTGCCTCCAATAACAATACAGTCTTCAAGGGATCCTGAGTCAGTCTGCTGGCTAAAGTTGCCCCTGCTGACCCTGCTCCTACTATATAGAAAATCAAAAAGAAAATAGGTTAAGATGACATCACCTCAACAACATTTCAATATATTCGTTAAGTGAAGTTGCATATCATAAGATCATGGTCCCCATAAGCAGCGAAAAAATGAATAGTCAGGCCACTTTTGATCTGTAATTAATTAATTTTTATTTTAAAACATACAAATAAACAATCCTTGGGATACTTTTACACCAAGATTAATTTGCACTATCAACGCAATTTGGTGATGGTAGTTTGACGGTGCCCGCCTGTTTTAGGAGGACTTTTTCTGCTGGTTCCCATCGATGAAATGATGAAGGCAATTGTCTATCGTGGCAGTTCTTTGGAGAGAGAGAGAGAGACTGTATCAGCATGAGAACATGGAACATCGAAAAGCACGACCTTGAAATCAATACAATCTTGATTTGAATGGAATAATGTGGACAACCTGCCATTTCGAGCCCAGAGTCCAGAAATGAATCCCATTCGACACTTTTAGTGTGTTTTTGAAGAAGCGTAAGCCAGAAAAAGACAAAAATAGTTCAGCCACAGTTCACTGGAATGGGGAAATATTCCGATCTCTGTACGCGTGCGCACACATATACAAAACTTTTAGAAAGTGTTCCCTAGACGTTAACTGATGCCACTAAACGTCCTAGAATCATATTTGATATTAAAAAAATTCTTTTGTCTAACTAGATGTTTTTTTGTTCATTTGGTGTCCTAATACATGCTGGAAGATGGCACCGATTGTGATTTAATTGTAGAGACAGGTTATATTTCACTAATTTTCCCGCTTTACTGATGGTGAAATGATGGAAAAGGAGTCATAAGAAGCAAAACGTCGTGCTGTATAAACATAAATTTCAAGTCTATATGGAGTTTGAGAACATCCAGAATTACACGACTTCTGGATGTTCGAAGTGTGCGTCATCAAAATACCGAAGTCTGAAGGAGGTGTGAGGCTTGGTAATACTCGTTGATATGGTATGTGCAGTTTGGATACAGGAGATCTAAATTGGTTTCAGGTGTCACTTTTGTGCGCTATTGCCATACATATTCAAAATTGCGCCCTCGTGGGTGGCACAGTTGGTAGAATCGCAGTCTTCCCCATATCGGGTGAAAAAGACCTGAGTTCGAGTCCTGTCGATGACGCGAGGAATATTTATGGGTCTTTTTCACAATACGGCTGAGTTTGTTCGTCTCAGGCGAGAGTAGCATGGTTTTTCTCCCGTAAACTCGGGTTTTTCGTCCAGCAAACAGAAAATCGGCCACAGAACCCACCAATTTAAGAACAATATACATGGGGCAATATGGCCTTAGTCGCTGATGCTCCTAAAACCCTACCACAACAATAACAAATGTAGGAACACATTCTATAGCGAAAAATAAGAATCTTGCATGCTAGAACATGTCTCAAAGGTCTGTTTCTAAGATATTAAACATTAATCATAAGTTGCAAAACCACGTAGAAGGAAAAACATTTTTATGTTCAAATTTATGCCATAAAATTATAACTGGGTAAGCGAGCTTTAAACAGAACAAAATATAGGTAACCAACCGAAATGAATAATATTGTTCTGCTACAAGAACCACAACAGTTAATCAGTTATGAGTTTGGCAAAGTACATAGGCAGAGAACCGAGAAAGAAGGGGAGGCACAAATATAAAATCTTAGGGAGTAACAGAAAAATAAATTCATTAAGTTTCCCTTGTAGAAATCCTTACAGGATTATTTGAGTTGCCGACTGCATAGTTCTTTAAAAAAACGTCATTTTTTTTAGTTCTTTCATTTTTCTGGAAAACTGTTAGGGTTTTTTGAATTATATTTTTATTAATAAAACCTCAAACACGAGAGTTATTAGATCCTATAGTACTTGGAACTATAGATTCTGTAGGCATGGGCTGAAAGTCGAGAATATGAAAGAAGATACTTGTTGATATTAGACTTCAACTTCTGTAGATTATAATTTTTAGGAAATACGTATGAAGGAAGGCTGTTCCAGAAAACGGAAGCTGAATGAATAAATCAGGAATAAAAAAGTCGGTTCTTTGAGTTTGAAGTCGAACAATAAAAAGGATGTTGCGTGGTTGCGGCACGTGTTCGGACTGTTTTGAAAGAGAGAGCGAGAATTACAGAAGCCAATTCAGAAGAACAGTGCCATGGAGGTATCTATAGAAAAGGATGCAATACAAACAGAGAGTCTATGAGACAGAGAGTGGAGAGACTCTGTTAGAGATCAGTCATTAATTAACATAACTGCCCTCTTCAGAATAGAATCTAGAAGCCTGAGTTTTGCATTGAAAAAAGGCGACGAAAAACATAAATACGTTCAGGAGTACAGGTTTTAAGAACTTGTGGAAAAATACCATCAGGGACTTCAGCTTTCTTAGCATTACGACTGTTCAAAATTCTTCTGACATCCTTTTGACGGAAGGCCACATTAGGCATTGGATGGAGCGTACTGGGAATGGTGGAAGGTGGGATACAATGATCATTAATACACGAGTTGGAAGAACAATAGGAAGCTAGGAGGTCAGCTTTATCTTTGGCTGAAGCTCAACAGAACCATTTGGTTTTGACAAAGGTGGGAACCGAGATGGTCAAAAGTTGCGCCCAATAGCTTTGGCAAGAGTTTAGAATGCTCAACTACCATTTGGACAAGACGCAAGTTTTCTACTCTTAGCCTGTCCGAAATCTAGTTTTAACTGATTAATAACTGCTTTACAATTCTCGTGAGCTTTGGTGTGGGCAGAAAATGGACCTGGAGAATTAGATACAAGCCAATTACGATATGCAACATTGGAAAACCAAGGTTTATATAAAAGATGAGATTTTAAGGTGGAGTATGGAATAAAGGATTTCATCTCTAAAAGAATAATTTCATTGACACGATCTGAGCAAACGTTGACATCCGAAGATTTGAAAAAATAATCCGACCAAGGAAAGGAAATCTCACAAATCATCCCATTTTACATTCCTGTAACGCCAAACAACACAAGGTTGAGAATGACCACGAGAGAAAGGCTCAATTGGAGAAGAGACTGTTAGGAAGTCGTGATCTGAGGTGACTAGTGGATCTCTCACCTCGACCGTGTACTTAGAAGGGTTGTTTGTGAGAAAAAGATCAAGCCTATTGGCTGTGTGGTTAGGATTGTCTGGTAGGTATATGAACAATCTGTGAGAGGCAAAGGCCTCAGCATCTCCACCAGATAGGTCTATGTGACTAAAAAACTGAAGCCAGCTGGAGTTGTGAACGTTAAAAACACCAAAGAAAATTTGACACAATGTGGTAGAGAGATTTTAAACCAGAGAAAATCGAAAACAGGAGATTCCAAATAACTACGTCTCTGATAGGTAATATCAAAACGGACATATGCACGAGAAGCACCTTTGAAGCAAAAGGAATCATACAGCGATTATTTCGGACCACTGAGATGAGTAGTGGTTGATTAAACCGATAACTGGGATTCTTTCAAGAACAGTACATGGGGTTTAGCAGACTGTAAGCGGAAATGGACATCATTGAGATTATAACTGGACAAACGCATATTTCTGAACTGAACGAGGAATCGTTTGGAAGGTTTAGTTCTTTTCTCAGATAAGTTTGCTCTATTGATTATTTTGACAATTATAGTCTATTCAGAAGTATGAAAAGGTGGAGGTGGGGACATGCTGTTTGAAGTAATTAAATTTTTGGACATGGCGTACACATGGTAAGAATACACAGTACCTAGTTCCTTGACATAACGTGGTCTCGACAGTGTCCCCCCGTGTACCTACTACTCGGACTCCCTCCAGTCACTATCTGGCAGAGTAGAGGCAGTGAGATTATACACTAGCTGATCCGGAAGCCTCCTAGGAGAGTTACTAATATGTTCGGTACGGCGGACTGTCTAGCTGCCGGCCTGCGAACGGATCCAATTTTAAAGATTGGATCTCGCCATAATGTCCATCATAACCTTAAAAGACACCAATCACGCTGCATGATGGAATAGACTAAACATGGGTTCCACCACTTCAAGCCTCCAATAAGCAAAGTAGTGGTATTGCACCGGTTGATGAGAGTGATCTACCACCTGGTATTGCCTGGTGAGGAGCGGCATGCCTCCGTGTGATATGGGCGCCACTCTTCGACCCCTACTTACGTTGATCCACACCTGGATGGTCACCTCCAGTAAGCTAGGTGCCGTATTTCAGGACTTGTGCATGGGGGTTATACCAAGGGTTACTAACAGTCTTCTATAGAAGTTTTAAGAGGCCTTCACAACTGGTCTGAAATGGCTGACTAGGGCAGATGAGCATCTTTTGGCCAATGGCCTTACCCTGTAGATGCTCCACTGGTGAGGAAACAAGTGGACGAAACGCCCCCAATCCCGGTGCATAGCTGTAGAGTTAGATATAAACTTTAATTATCTTGTAAGACCAAGGTCAATTTAAGGACTTTTGGATCACAGGAGCGGGCACCGTTTTTTCTGTACTAGATTGCAGCAGATAAACACTATATATGGCATCATTATATACGAGCACGTGTTGTCGTTTTATTTTCTATTCAAGCATTTTTTAAAATTTTTCTGTTGTTGTTTAAAATTTCTATTTATTTATTTTAGTTATTTTTATAATATCAATAGTTGTTGCCCTAATATACAAATAAATTACAATATTAACAAATCGTGGGTCATCCTATTGATTCTGGGGTCGAGCTACAGCTCCCCTTAAATGGCCCCTCTGAAAGATAATCATTCTCACACTGTTATTAAGCAAACATTTCTTACCTATGATGTAATCGTACTCTGCTTCAATTCTCCTGGTAGTCAGAAACAAAGCGAAATCTTCTCCCACCATATAAATCTTACTAAGTAAAGCGATCAAGCTATAAAGGACGGAATATAAGAAGATCATCTTCGCAAGCTAGCAAAAAGCCAACTGTTCCAGTTATAAGGAGGATAAGTTTTACTCCAATCGTTGGGCAACGGTGAATTTCGAAACGGTTGCATACTGTTCTTGAAATACCTCGTTAAAGGAGCACAGTTTGCCTACTGAATTTACAATCCTACCTTTTCGTTTCCATAATCAGGAAACGTACTACTCTTAGGCCTTGAATCTAAGTTTTGAGGTCGCAACCTCTACTTTACAACCCAGTTATGCTTATGTCAGATTTGTACAATGTTGATATAATATTATGTACCGCAGTTCTTTATGTGGTAGCGTTTGAGCGGAAAGGATTGTCATGTGTCTTTAGACGCTTCTTTGAAATGAGAGTCGATAAGAGGAGCTAAAGCCATCAAGGTGTAACGATGCCTCAATGATTTAATAACATTTCTTTAAAGAACGGACAAAAGAAAAATAAACGAGGCAGAAATGGCCGGATGTTGTGTGTGTGTGTGGATGAGTACAATTTTCCCAGCTTGTACTCATTGCAGTTGTTTAGATGGGATTTGATTTTGACATATATATGGAGAAATCATGTTGCATTTACAGATCTGAACTTCTAACAATTTTCCTGCTTTTTTAATGGTCATTCGATTTGGAGATCAAAGTTAATTTCTATTTGGAGATCAACGTGACCTACTGATAATAATAATACGTTCATTTTAGACTTTATTTTACAACTTGATAAAATTATGCACGTGCTATTCGAACAAAGAGTGAACTTCGAATTGTGTTCATCTGGACAAGTCTTTTCCAGACGCGCTAAATGGAAGACTGCACATACGTCATCTGTTTCCACAAAGTGGCTGAGCGAACATGCTTGAATCAACTATTTGCATCATTACATTCCCCCCCCCCCCCCGACATTTAAGTGAAAAGGCGAGTATCAATGTAAGTTCACTTTGTGCTAATTGTGTGTTCTGTTTTTTCAAAATGGCCGCTTATCTCCAAAGACGCAATTTTACAGGAACCGCAAGGAACTGTGTTCATGAACCATTAACAACGTTTCATTCTTCTTAAAAGCTTCTATTTTCATTCAAGACTATAGTTAGTTTAGTGTTGGAATTGACTTGAACACTAAAAACTGCTGCAAAATAGTTATTTTTGATCTTTTAATCATTAAAATTGAGTGAATATTTTTTATCGCAGAGGACGTCTGAACTTGTTTTATACACGTTCAATTTACAACGTATAAGTAGAAATTTATAATATATTTGTTATTCAGTGAATATAATTTTTATTTGGTACAGATAAAATTATATAGCAGTTAAAGATTTAATACAAAACAAAATTAAAACCCTTCTCCCATTTAGAACAGAATTGGGTTAATTTCGAATGTTTATTATTCATGCTGTCTTAGAAATGCATTATTAAACATTGCGATTCAGGAATGTTCCCCTTATGCATATATAATATGGCTGTGTTAGTACACTTTGCTAATTCCCACACATAGGTGAGGATAAAACTATTCTCGGTGGTGTCAGTGACTTTTCAAATGCGCTTCAGTAGGCGTTTTTTACTTTAGTTCCTTTTCAATGCCAAAAAGGTTGTGTCCTACAGCGATACCTCCTGCTAAGATCTCAAATAGCTGTGTAATCAAGTTCTTTTCAATCTGGAAACGGAAGAAAGCAGTTTTATTTCTTCTTATTTAGGACCTTAGTGTCTAAGGTCCCAAATAAGAAAATCATTACAATTTCAAACCTTTTTTTGAAGTCCAAAACAAAAGACTGCTGAAATATTAAGCCTTGTCTGGCAAACCGGCACTTTCAGGGTCTCCAAATATATTTACACGACCTCAAATCCACTACAGTATTTAGTTTGTGTGCCATTCCTGCTGAAAGGACATAATAGGTGGAAGGTCAAGTTCTTAGGAAGGAAACAGTTGGTGTAAAGTAATTACAAATAAAAAGTCAGAGTAGAAAGAGAAATTTTTCTTTATTCAATTTATAAAAACTGTACAAAAACGTTTGTTTTATTACTAAATATTGTTAGGGAAAGAACTTTACCAACAAGTTTGGCACGTGGACGAAGTTTATAAGTTCAATGTTATAAAACAATTTAAATTAATGAGGGAAAGTAAGAAATGTTGCTGATATTTAAATTTAAAATATTTTACTGGATCGTGGACAACACGAGTGTCTCCAAATTGAATTCATCCATTTCGGAGGAGAATTTAACCATGCGGATATGAACACGAACGTTTTATTTACAAAACTTCTATATATTTCCAGTGAAGAAATATATTTCTCCACTGGAGAAATGCTTTTGTCTAATGAGCGTAATCAATCCCTGTGTATTGTACTACTAAAAGGTGCCTCCACAATGAGATTGTCCTCTATATGCTCACCTCAAATACCGTGTATAATTTTCAACTATGCAACGCATGAATAGATATACTTTAACAAGCAGGTTTTGTATTCCTCAAACATCGTCGAAAGTTGAATTAATTTTATTATACCAAATGATCATTAATGAAATTAGATTTCCGGAATTTAAATATGCTTAATCTGGTATTCGTAATAAATTTTACTTTATAAGCTACTCATCCTTTGTTGTTTAGTCGTCCATAAAAATTTGGTTGACTCTTGAGACAACGTAGCTAAAAGAACGAAAGGAAGTGATAGTATAGTTCATAGTGCTTTCTGCCCACTAACTAAAGGTCTTCTCGTTGATTACCTCCTACTGGTTCTGCTGAGTTTATGGCTTTTTTATGAGGTAACAAAGTCCTTATGCGCCTTTCAATAATAGATCCGCTGCTCTCTCTGCTATCATAATAACCGCAGCATTTATGTCACCAGATATTAAGTTCGGCATAATGGAGGCATCCACTACTCTTAGTCCTGATATACCTTGGACCCTGAAACGAAACAGTGAGAAATTTATATGCCTCTTACCAATAACTAGTTTTTAATCAATAAATAAAAAAATCTGAACATGCGTTTCTATAAAAATCCTATTCCTATAAAAATCTAGGACATATGTTTTTATTTTTCAATGCTAAAATAACATTCATGTTATTAAACAAATATTCTTTGCAAGAATATTGTTTAATAAACTCGAACAGAATACCCAGAAGAATGTTTGAGATGAAAATCGACAAGAAGAGGTTGAGAGGAAGACCTCGGAAAAGATGGAGAGATCGGATTAGGGAAGATGTGGAAACGAAGGGAATTGAGTGGGAGAGAATGACAGAAGATAAGATTTGGGAAGATAGAAAAAGATGGAAGGCTTTGATTCACCTGACCCAACCCGAGGTTGGAACAGCGAGGAAGATACAGATTCTTTGCGATAGGCCAGCAATATTAAACTAAGCTTGTGTGATGATATTGTAGAATAACCGTAGTTTAACTCCCAAGTAAGACTAAGAATCTTCACTAAGAGTCGTCCATGTCTTAGTGACTTGTGGGATGGAGCAAGTTTGTATGGCGGGGAAAGTTAATCGAAGTAAAGAAATGTGTTCTTCTTGAAATCTTTTTCACTGAAGACGAGCATTGGTGCAAGAAGGCTTTCATATTTTTGAGGAAACAGCGTAGGACAGAAAGTCTTTTCCACTAGAGAATGACCAGCAGATCAGCATTGAGGAACTGACGGTGAATATTCAAGAAGGTAATTGTTCTCTGCAGAACAAAACTGCTAGACTTTAAACTGGAAGAAGAAATGTACTTTACTTCCATTAGCAAATTTGTGAAAAGAATATCCAGTAAATGGCAGAGAGAGAAATTGATCTACAATATAAAAAACAAGCGAAAGAAATTGCGGTATGCAAGCACTGGTCGAGACATTAGAAAACAGAAACATCTGCCATCCTACACAAACAGTGAGCAGTAAGGAGAAAACTGGCCACCCATCTACAAAATGTGGATTAACCAGAGTCCAAAACCCGATCAAAGAAATCTGAAATGTCTAGACAACAGCTTTAATTCTCCAAAACGGAATGGCACCATGATTACATGGTAATGATGTCTCCCCTTTGCAAAGAGAAAAACCTCACTAGTATAGTGACTTTAAAACAGTAGCCCAACAGAGGAAAGCAAGTTCTTTGGAAGACAAAATAAGATAATCCCACTTCGCACTGCTGCAATGTTAAATAACAACTGATTCCTGAATTGATAATGGTTACGAACGCCTTTTCTCGTGTTTATACTTAAATAATGGTACAAGGAACAGATTCTATTCCAAATACTCGAAGCCTCTCTCTCTCTCTCTCTCTCTCTCTCTCTCTCTCTCTCTCTCTCTCAAAGACTTCAATATACCGAAATTCTCGATGCCAACATAATTAAATGCATCAGAGTTTAGAAGTAAAAGGATATTCTACAAACAATATCACCTCGCCCATTGAACATTAAAATTTTTGATTACCAGTTGGGCAGCCAGACAAATCTAAGCTAATTTAACTAATTCTTCCCACAAATTCGAATACTAGCATTAAACTACAACCCAATAATCTCACAGCAGATCAGTTCCACTCCATATAATTGTTATTCCGGTAATTCTTATCAGTCTTTGATGGCAAATGGACTGAAAGTATTGTCCCTTAGAAAATAATACTTGTTATTAGTTTGTTAACGTCATTAGTGTCATCCGGAAGAAATCAAATCCTTTTTAAATTATTAAGAAACGTGGTTGAAGAACCTTGTGAGGAGTACACGAATTGTACAACTATTTGATGGTGAATTCGTGTACGCCCAATAGTACTTAGTGTTCTCATGCTTCCCTGCTACCTGCCGTATTATCACGAAGCCCGCAGAGCTAATGCAAGTCATGTAACATCTACCTAAGTACTCGCCTTAAATGCTGGTGACGCTTCAGACAGTCAATGCCCTCCTTTACAAATGGCAGCTTTAGAGTGACTGAGCTATCAGATATCACAAAACCGGATATTGATGTCAATAGCAGTTGTAACTGTTTCTCCCGGATATCCGATAGAACTAATCACACTACTATTGTCATCAGGTGATGCCAGTGATAATCATCACAGTAGTACAACCATATTAAGGACAGTGACAGTTATTTTGGATTGAACACCTACTGAAGATCGACATAACCAAGATATTATTTAATGACTATTTCAACAGACATTTATTTTTGAATAGTCTTGTTAATTACAAATATGCGGTCCACACTCATAAAATAAATCTGTTTAAAACTTGGACATAATAAATATGAATAATTTACCAAAACTAGAAGAGTCTTCTTTGGAGACCAGAGCGAAACTATGCTAATAATAATCTAATCTGGTTTAATTCTGTGAATTGCAGATTTCTTTTAACTTACCTAAGATTAGGGTCTACGACTGTTGTCGGATCTTCCGGGTCCCCCATTTTACACGTTCCTACTGGATGATGCGATGTCATAGTGAGTGTACGAGCAACACATGCCAAGTAGAGGTCGCTGTAATGTGGATAGTTCTCGCAACCTGGTACTCGGGTTTCGAATGGTTTTACGTTCAACCTTCTGAACGCCGGTGATAATCCTATTTTGAAGCTAAGCTTCATAGCTAAAACAAATAACTGTAATGAGTATTTTCACTCAGTTGAACAATTACTTATTTTAAGATTAATTCAGATTCAAATTCCCTGTTAGAAGAATTGTCATAAGAAAATTTAGCATTCGTTTCTTAAAGCATTTGATCAAAAGAAAGGTAGAAATATTGTGCCATTTCTAAGCTCTATGAAAAATGTGGGTACAATTAGGGCTGTCTCAGGAAGTCCATTTCCTGACAGAGCCATCAAAAACCGCAGCTTAAACATTAATGTCCGGATAATCAACATTCTTCACAAACAAGATTTCCCAGCATTCTATCTCCGCAACTCCAACTAGGTCACGACTCGCCGGACGTTCCTCTTCATCACGCAGCTGCTCGTTTCCCAGGTCTCGTCGACACCATAATGACGTCACTCTAACCCAGAAAAATCTTTTCTCCCAGCAGTGAAGAGCTCCACTCCAACCATCAGAACAACTAGCGTCATATCATCGGACAATTATTCCGTAGCCATGTGATCGTTCACGTGATGGCTGCACTTGACTTTCAGTCGTCTTTTTTCCTTTACTTTTTCTTTTCCCTGTACTTTGTTTCCTTGTTATGATGTAGAAATGAATCTCCAGGAATTTTTACAGGAGCATCGATAAATTATAAAATTAATTCTCGTGAACGCACATGATTTGAACCTAATACAGAAGCGTAACTACAAATTCTGGACTTTCTCCAAAATTACTGGCCCTCGTAATTCTTAGCTCCAGCATCTGTTACTGACAACCAGGGTAATCTATCAGCGTTTACTGGTGATTTGAAGTAAAATAAACTCATTATAACATTTCCCTAAATATAATAATTAACATACTGCAGCATTGAATACAAGTTAATGCAATATGAACTACTCCATCCCTAGTACGTAATAACACAAAGATTCCTCACTAAGGAGTCAGTATTGACTGCAGTAACAATTGCAGCAACTGAACAGGGATTTGCGCCCATCGTCAATGTCAGATGAATTCAGTGCATTGATGATACAGTTGGGAAAGTGCCTCTTGAAGGTTAATCTTGAAGGTACCTTCTGTAGCTTTGAGCAGAGCACTGGAGGATTTCGGAGATCTCCGCCTGAGAACCTTCCACCCCACGATCTTCCTGATGAAGTCTTATGCTATGGAGTGAGCCACCCATAGCTAAGTGTTGAGAGTGTTGCAGAAGTTGTTGTGGCGCTGTGATTTTGAGGTGGTGTAAGGCAGTTGATTCCAATTGTTGGACCATTTTAGGACCCACAATTTCAGCCTCCAAAGCTTCTTCAGGATGGACTTAGGAGTGGGAGACCAAACTTCCACGGCGTATCCCAGGATAGATTTGAAATAACAAAGGAGGAATCGTTTGATTGTTTCTTTATTCTGAGATCTTTAAAGGTCGTTTCATGTCCCAGAAATCCTGAAGCACTTTTCAGCGCGATTGCAAGACCAGGACATGTTTTTTTGTAGGCCACATTTTCGTCTTAATGGGCGAAAATCCGAATAAGAATTTGACTGAATGAGACGGACTGAAACAGAGTGTCACAGTGAGGATGCTGGATTGAAGTCTGCTTGTGCTTTAAGGGAGAAGGTATATATCTCGATTTTTCACGATTCAGTTTGAACCCAAATAGCGGCACATTAGCAGAAGAGGCGCCTCCGTAGCCAGGTGGGAAGGAGCAGCGGTGCACAGCACACGCTTCTTGATTAGACAGGGGTTCGAGCCCGTCACCACCAAATACGGAGGATGCGGAAAGCTCAGGAAATGACCACCGCATATCCCGGAGCAATATGGCCTTAGTTGCTAATGCTCCTAAAAACCAAATAACAACAACATTGGCAGAAGGGGCACAGATGCGTACTGAAGATAGTTGAGTGGATAAGACATCGGTGAGACATCGACGATATACTAGTATCGTCGAAATATGCTAAAAATGCAGGTAGCATTCATGAGTGGTAGAAATATTGCAGAAAATATCAATGCTGACAGCGACTTCTCCCCCCCCGGGGGTAGGTCGCTGCTTCACTTCTTCACCACGTATTTCGTGAAGCAGTGATTACCTTATTGGAAGGTTAGGGACCTCTTGGCAAGCAGTTTATGAGGAGTGTAGTAATGTTTCCTGCGAAACCGTTGTAGTTCTCAAGGAGACTCGAGAGGATTAATCTGTGCGGAATCAAAGGCTACCTTCCAACCCAGAAAACAACGTATACGTCTGAGCCTTGCTTCCAGGTATGAAGAGTTTTTCAGTTAATATCTGTGAACAGGTGTTTGGTGATCTTCATAGTAGTGCATAATGTATTTTGTTATGGACAACAACCATGGAAGTGCGACGACTCCGTAATTTAGCCAAGTGTCTGGGAAGACTCCCTGTTGTAGCATATTGCTGTATAATTTCTTCTAGGACAAGGAAATGAATACCTTAATCAGCTGCTCTTCGCAAATTCTCGCATTAATTGAAGCAGTTATGACATGGTGGGCACTGTTCCAAAGGATCTTTTTAGTCTGACCAAGAAGATATCAAAAAAATCTCCAGATATCTCAGCCCTCTTATGGTACCGCTCTAAGATCCTTGACTAACTTCACAAATTCAAAGAAATACATTTTTCGTGAGATATTTTCTTTCCAGATCGACTCTGGAAAGACGACACCAGTATCACTTTTATACTAGGCGAAAAGGTATTCATTCAAAGTTCACATCCCATTCTGCTCAAAAACCTTAACTTTGAAATATTCACAACATTTACATTACTTGTTAATTAACAGACAATCAGTTAATTAACATTAAAGCACATTATGGAACAATTTATAACTTGTTAAATGCAAAGTTATTTGAATTCATCCCTTCTTCTTCTTCTTCTTCTTACAGAACAGTGGGAGTTACCATGAATCATTCTAATACCAAATGTCAGACTAATGAATCCCAGAAATCTATCTAAATGGAATTTATTTTGTCCTCGGAAAATTCCTCCATCTAAAAACGTTCATTAACTCAAACCAAAAAAAGACAAGCATCCGTTTCAAATCTCCTAATTTTCTGTGGCTATTACACTTAAGGATGAAAAACTTGTAAAGTAAATTATCAGCTGACGTACTGAGGTATGTAAATCCCTCCAAGTCAAAGGTTCTAACTGGTATCTATAAGGAGAAATAAACAGATATTAATAATAAGATTTCTGAGTGATCGCAAAAGTGCCTATTAACTTCAGCATGGTCATCCTTACACGCAGAACAATTCGATCCAAGTGAGGGAATTTTAATTGAATCCTTTTTTTTTTGGTGTTTTTTGACAGTGCAACAGTAAGATCAATGAAGAGCAAAGATCGAACATCCTCGAAACTTATGATTTGTATATTATTGACAATAATTTCGTTCAATCATAAAAAATAATAATAATGTACGTTAGTTTTTATCAAAACTTGCCTTCCACTAAAGTCTCCAAGTCGTCTGGATGGTACAAGTAGTTAGGATCAATAAGAGGATTGTCAAAAGGATCAATCGAGTGTAGTTTGATACTTCCTCTACTCTTTGGTCTCAGTACAATAGGAAACATGGAGTAGGTGTCTTTAGATACATATGGAGAGTAGAAATGGTCCCATATCTGGAACAAAAAAATTCGGGTTTAAAAATGTTCCTGTAGAACTACTCCTAACAATAACAGAACAACTTATGTTATCTTTCTTTACAGAATAACTTACTTTATCCGTTATTCCAGTTGTTTTCTTAAATGTCCCCCAGTCAGATGCTGGAGGACTAGACACAAACTGAATTTCTGCCTCCGGCAAATCATCTGAGATGTCAAATGTAGACGTCTTGATGAATGCCACTCCTTCTCGTCCTGCAGGCAAAGTAAGGGGCCCTGGAATAAAGGATAACAAGCATTGAATCTAAAAAAGTTCTTTGGAAGTTGAAGCAAACAAATAATTTAAAATCAAGTTTAATTTTCATCTCTTGAAGCCAAAGAATATCTAGGAACTTAGCTAGGATAAGCCAGTTGGCTTATCCTAGCTAAGAGAGTGATGAATTAATTAGTTTTTCCTAAGGCCACGATGTCTTGTTTCCGCTATTGTTGGTAGGTTTTTTCTGTTATTCATTGTAAAATTACCATCTTCTCCTAAGTCAGATTATGCAATAAGTAAACATTTGTTAAATGTGTGCTGTATCTGTAAGGGGTAGCTATTGAGGGGTGGAATGAAGAAAAGAAGCCAGTCCGTACAGTTAATCCAATGTAGCGTGGTAATAAGAACTCGTGGATTGGCAACGTTGCTCAGTTGAGTTTAGCTTTAAATTCGACTGAGCGGCTGTGTTTGAGGAGATCTGAATCCCAGTAGAGTTGACCAAGGACACTAAACAATACGCTAAGCATTTGTAATCCTAAAAACTGTGTTCACTTAATGACTCCAATAGATCTGTCTTGTTCAATGACGTGCGAAAGTATTTTCCAAAACTGTTGAGTGGGAAACTAACTCCTGCAAAAGGAATATACTGATATGTACTCTATTAATTATGTTTACCTTTAAACTCTTTCAAATACTTTTTAAGGTTATCCGTGTGAAAAGCTTTTTCTTTTTCGGTGGGCAACGAATAAGGTTTCTCTACAGTGAAATGGATACCGGCCGTGGTCAAATGGTCTTGAAGATTAAGTCCCACTGGTAAATTTGCAATGACCGGAATCTAAAACAAAAACGATAAACAAGGATAAGAATAAAATGAATAAGAGAACTAATTTATTTTAGAAACTATGTTAATGAATAACAGATCTTAAGAAAGAAAAAAGATTCTTTATTTGATATTATGATATCAAATTGATGATTTACGAAATTTCTGTTAAAAATTGTTTTAAATCCCATGAATTAAGAATGTCTTCATTCCACTTCGCGCTGCCGACTTTACAAAAGCCTTGACCTCAGCAAATGTGTTAAATATACATACATTTTTTTAAATATACATTTGAGATAAGAATACAGCATAAATATTAACTGTACCAAATCTAACTTCCTTTCCCTAACATTATACCGTTAACGTACGTATTATTGACATGTTAAATTTCTTACAGCTCTAGCAGCGGCCTCGATAAATGTCTCCTTTTACCATAGGCCCATCCTGCCCAATGTCTCTTTCGAAATTTCAGAAAAAACGAAAGAAAATCAGAAGAATCTTGAACAATTTTGAAAGTCCTTCTGATCCATGGAATATCTATCTCTAGGTGACACACAATACAACTGTTATTCCGTGTGACACATTTCAAAACTCTTAAACGATGGGTGGGGAGGAACACCCAACGTGTCTGTCCCCTAAAACTAGGAACCGGCAGCATATTCGCCGATATAAAAGATGTGCTAAAGGTTTAAGTCAATTTAGAAAGATATTTTGTAACTAATTATGTTTAGAAAGTTTTTGTAAAGATTATATAAAATTCACGCAGCTCAATAGAAGTGATTACCTTTTCCTTCACACGACATCAAAATGACACATCGAGGCGGATGTCGGAGAATAATTCCCAAGTCAGCAGTCTCTCTAATATTGCACTGTATGGTTCTGCTCTAAATGCCAAGTTAAGCAAGCGTTTCATGTATTGCCATCGCATAAAAACCACCAGTCTATGAAAATCACAAAGTTTTTGTAATGTTGATTTATACTTTGTAAAAGCTATGTAAGCAAGTTCTATCATGAATAAACGAAGTCATCACACTGACCACTTATATTGTTATTTAATATCATTAAACTATTTACTATCGTGATGCTTCTGGACTCCTTAAATCTTGATCAATTACTTTCTATGGGCATTATACCATATGTTAAAATTGGATTGATATACAGGATTCAACTTATCTTCATGAACTTGGACTTTGGTGCAATATTTTTTCTTGACCAAGGTCATTTCTCTCTTTTCTTTTAGGGTCCTGAGCTCGGGGTGAGTCCAAGCTCCACAGATGACACGCCACTGGACAGACTTCAAGAAATACATTTTCATAATTTCAACCAAAATTATTTAAGTTTTAAGATAAATATAAAAGAAGAATATAAGAAGAAATGCTTATTTCGTATACGCACCCCTAGCTGTTTCAGATGACTCTTTGGGCCAACTCCTGACAGCATTAACAACTGTGGCGATTTTATGGTTCCAGCCGAGAGAATTATCTCTTTGATGCCAGTTATAACATGCCATACACCAAGCCAGAAAAACTTAACGTCAGTGGCTCTTTTGTAGTCATCAATTAAAATCTGCAAAGCAAAGATATTAAATATAAATTTCATACGTAAGTTAACCTCTTAGTTCTAGAAATAAAAAAAATTGGATTAATATCGTATGATTTCTGCAGGGTATGTATAAATCAGGGAAGAAACAGCAAGGGGTCTTGTCTTACGGATGTAATATACGGTGAGAGACACTAAGTTATCCTGAATAAAGATTAACTTATTTTATTTAACTCTGCCTCCCACCGAGAAATTTCTGTTATAAAATGTTATAAAATGTGCCTTCGTTATAAAATGTGCATCATGTTTCTAGATCAACACGTGCTCCTAAATATACTTAAATTTGCATTTTATTTCATACTTTTAAATGTATGCATTTATTAATTCGAACAAAACACAGTTTGTTTTGATCCTTCGAATATTAATCGCACATATTGCGAACCTTAAAGTCCATCCTCAGAAAGGGCATGGCATTCGGTTGGACTGAAAATATTATTGAAGGCAACTAAAGTCCATGAGATATCATTATATCATGTTTAATCTGGATGTCGTCTTATGGTCGGTTCGAATGTTCTAAATGTGTTGAAATAGAAGAGTTGCTGGAAGCAAAACCTCCAACCGTGAGAGAGGCTATAGTAAGAAGAAACCAACAGGCGGCAGTAGGCTTCCATCTTCTTCCTCATTCCTTAGTATGAATGATCTTGAGCTGCCTGTTGGTTTTCTATAACTAAAACTACTTAAAGATCTTTTAGAGTTCCTATAGAACCGAACTCAGTGCAAATAGAAGACAACTGCCCCAAAGGGACACCTAATGACATGATGTAATGCAGGTTCAAATAGACTATGCAGTGAAACGTTTATTTTTAAGGTATCAATCTTAATTAGTCATAATAATATGACTATGTTAAGAGGAACGCAACATAAGCAGTGTACAGTATTTATAGTACGAGTATTTAATTTTTTTCTGATGTTTTCAATATTTTTTAAAGAAAGGTGTCAAAATGATACCTTTGTTACATAGGCTCCGACTACCACGTCAAGATTCCGTCTTCTTTTTACAGGCTGGAGATAGGCCTTAGCAGTGCTGCAACGCTTACCATCTCGGACAGCTGCTTGTGGCACTGTAAATCCTATAAGACATTGACCTCTCGTTAATCTCCAGGTTTATATTTTCGGTATATTAATTCCCTTAATAGTCCTGTATTATTAAGATTAAGTTATTAAAAAAGAAATATATACATACGTTTCACGCCATTTAAAGTTTGTCGTTCAACGTCCAGTGAACGACAAATCATAACACGTGCTTATACTTTGCTGATATTTTGTGGACTCCGCAGGCCAATCGTACGAACACGATCAACCATTTCCTCAGAGCTGCAGTTGCGTACAGATTGGTATTTTGTGCATCCCCTCCATCTTGTCATCACCAAAAATCAAAGTTCATTTTGTCATCACCAAAAATCAAAGATCATCAACTCGGAGTTGTTGATCTCTTTCATATGAAACTTTCTGTGTGGTGGTATACGCTGTTACCGTTGTGAAGAATGTTTCAGAACATCGGAACATACTCAATCGAATTTAGGTCTGTAGATCCGAAAATATCCTCACTTTGAAGGAATTCGTATAAGTGAATTCATTGAAAAGTCATACATGGGACTCCATCTGGTTCCGATACCACTGAGCATTCGAGGTCCTCCTCTTCCAAAGACTTAGAGAATCCGTCCAGAATATATTTCAAGTCTAAATCTCAACTCAGCTGAAAAGAGAACTTTGGCTCATCGTTCTTAGTTTCCGAAATTGCTGAGAGAGTGAGCTGCCTAGCTATCATTTCCTTTTGGCGTTTCTCTGTTGGGGCCAGATTGCGAGTATCGTAAAATGTTATAGGTATTGTCCGATCTTGAACTCCATACTGAAACACCCCTTTTGATATTGTTACTACTATAATCTTGACATTAACATTCTTGACAAATTTAAAGTTATGGCCACCTCGGCTCTCTACTATCTTGCTGCTTGGAATCTTCCAGAGTTCACCTGTAAGTTTTCTCATTATGCAAAATGCAATTTATACAAGTTCTGCACTCAATTAAATTAAAAATGGGTGGAACTGTTGCAGCCCACATTATTTTGCATATTTCGGATCTTCAGATCGTAAACTGAAATCATATTCCAATTTATCATATTATATTACATTAAGCCGTCCTCAATCTCATGTAAAAATTCCATCAATTAAAAGAAGAACATGGTTGTAACTTAACTTTGCTTCAAATACACTTCCGATCATTGAACCCGCAAATGCACTTCCGATCATTGAAATTGTATAAAAAAAGAGATCAAAATGTTTAAAAGTTGCAGTATTTTATAGTAGATACTTACCTAATATAGATTGTCCTGTGTTACCTGCAAGGGGATATCCTAAGTAATTAGCAGATTCCAAGAAAGCCTTTCCTAGCTTACTCAAGAAAGATGGAGTGGATACAGTGAAGGGCCCCTTGGCAGCCAGATAGCCTGCATATTGACAAAATTATTCCTTGTGACAATCTAACAAACAGATCTGAGAATCAAGATTCATGTAACATTTAATTCACTTACAGTTGATACTGAACTGGGCGGTATTCATTATTTAGTTTATTTAACAAATCAACATTTTAAAAATAAATTACATGCATTGTGTTCTAGTGTATTTTGGGACACGTCAAGTGCGGAAGTGGCCCATCGAAAATATAGACAGCAGCACCATTTTAACCGTTTCATCTCATCATTAATTTGCTCAGTAACCTCCCCTTCATATATTTATGTATCACGTGATTAAATTGATTCTCAACTGCATTAAAGCTTGAATTCTGTAAGCCCAAGTCGAACACTGTTTCAACGAACGACCACAGCATATCCATACTCTTATTCCTAGAAGGTGCACATTGTCTAATCTCTTAATGACCAGCTGGGAAATCCAAAAAGCCCTATATGCTAAGAAACAACTGGAAATCGTATTCCTGGACATACAAGCAGTTTTTGACACACTTTGCACAACAGAGCTTGTGAAAAGTTTGAAACATTACTTCAGAATCAAAGAAAACCTACTTGTTATTCTAAATCAACTTCTTAACAGCAGGAAAATTCTTATCAAATATAACCATAGATTGGAGACCACCACGAACTCTGTCGGCATCCCACAAGGGAGTTCTTTCCTCATGGTTCTTTGCTACTGCTTTAGAGTCCTTCCTTGCGAAGCACCCAAACTTACTCTCATCTGCTGATGATCTCAAGATGTTCGTCACATCAGATGATCCGGCAAAAGTTGATGCAGTCGCTTTTGAAACACAGAACGTCCTGGTTGAACTCCAGGATTATCTACGATTCTCGGGCTAAGTTGAATCCTCAGAAAGCAGCTCAAATGAGCTTCACAAAAAGAAGACAAAGAATGAAATAACACTCAAAATCAACGGAATCGTCACTGAAAAGGTTCACTCTCACACCGATTTGGAATTGAAGTGGGATGACAGACTAACCTTCAAAGACCACCTCAATATGGCAGGCAGAAAACGCTCGCAGCTCTCTGGGCAATCAGACAGGAGCTGGTCGGTCTTACGCTTAGAGGGTTCTTCTTGGATTAAGTCCAAAGAAATTTGATCCCCCCCGTACCGTTCTATACATCTGTGCTTTGGTCAGGGACCTTCTCTGCTCAACTCAAGAGATTTCTTGGGACAGAGTATTAACACCTGAGATGGTTAAACAGGGCGATGGGCCACCCTTTTACCATCTATCGAAGCGTGCTGTACGCAAATCTCGGTATGAAACCATGGTATACCATCATCAAGGAGAGGAATCTGAAAACAATGGCACAACTCCTTTGTGGCCGAATGGATTCACCTGACATATGGGAAGTGACGACAGTCCCTCGGACCATCGAACGAATCCGGTGCAGTGCAACACCTGCAATACCTCAGTGTTTCCGGCGAATACGTTCGAACCATATAACTCCCTGGGAATTGAAGGGTCAGCTTTCTGCAGCTCGAAGCGCTACAGACAGGACATCGTGAAAGAAGCGTATAAACTATAACTATTGACTGTACCAGCTTAAGTTTTGAAACTTCAGTGTCTATAAATTGTTGTAAATACAATGTGTTTTCCTTTCTTTTAATTGAATCAATGTAATTGCCTTGAATATTTATAATGTACACAGGAGCGGATTAAGGTCGGTTGAGACCCCGGGCGCAGAAGAAAATATTGGGCTCCTTAAAAAAAAGAGACAGGGAAAACAAAAATACATGGTAACCATTTTTTTAAATAAATAAAAAATATTATGTGCTATTAATGTTTTATTTCCAATAAAATTTGAATATAATATATGTATAATATAATTAATAATAGCATAATAATAATCACAAAATTTTGAACTAATATGTTAAACTAATTTGTTGGGGTTTTGCATGGGCCCTTCAGATGTCGGGGCCCAGGGCGCGCGCCCGGTGCGCCCGCCGTTAAATCCGCCTCTGAATGTACACCCCTATAGCCAATCTAGGTTGTTCTAGGGGTGCCCACTGATGTGGAAATAAAAAAGATGTTAATAATAATAATCATCATCCCGCACCACAGACCGGACATAACCCTTATGGACAAGAAGGAAAAGGCTACCTATCTGATTGATACAGCGGTATCCAACACGGGCAACCTGCAGAAAACCCATGGGGAAAAAATCAGGAAGTACACGAACCTAAGACAGGAGATCAAGGAGATGTGGCATATGCAACAAGTAATGACCATCCCGATCATCGTGTCCACCACAGGTATGGTACCAAAGACCCTACATAACAGCCTAGCAGCAATAGGTCCTCGCAGCGAACACCTACAAGGAACTCCAGAAAGTCGCAATCCTGAACACCTGTAGGATAGTCAGAGAGTTCCTCGACCAACAGTAATACCAGACATAACAACAACTACCCTGTGTACTTGGTAGCAATACCCGTCATGAGGTGGAACCCCCAATCAGAGAGAGAGAGAAATAATATAAGAGCAGCAATAATAATAATAATAATCGCAACTGTTAACACCTTCGTTGTCCAAGTCAGACAACTAAGGAGTAATCGGTTATATCGCTGCCTTATGTTATTCATAACCTGTTTTGGTGCTTCCAGTTATTATAAACTGTGTCAATAAAAAAATAAAAAATTCATAAAAACATCGGACTGAGTCGTTGTTGGGAGTATTAGCAACTAAGGTTACTCCGTGTATATTATGTATAAATTGTGTGTGTTCTGAGGTCGAGTTTCTGTTTTACTGGATGAAAAACCCGAGTTTCAGAGATAAAAACCATTCTACCCTCACCCGAGACCGACTAACTCAGCAACGTTGTGAAAAAGGCCCACGAAAATTCCTCCCGTCATCGACGAGATTCGAACTCGGGTCTTTTCAACCCGGTATGGGGAGAACAGTTATCCTACCAACTGTGCTAACGATGAGGGCAGGTCTGATTTTGCCTTGTTTCCGAGTTACACCAATTTTTGTATTTCAGTTGCTTGCATTTATAGGAAATGCTCAAAATGACCACTTTGCGCCTGAATACAAGCCTGCAAACGCCTCATCATCGACCTCCTCACCCGATCAAAAGGTGTCTGCCGGATTTGCTGTTCTGGTTCTGATGGGTCTACCACCATCTGAAACCCGTTTTCTAAATGAACCAATTTCCGCAAGACGTTTGTGTATTCTCTGAAATGTCTTCTTATTTGGTGCATGACGATTAGGAAAGTTTTCTGCACACAGATGCCTTGCCTCGTCTGCATTGCATCTAGTAACTCCATACATGAGATGCATGTCTGCCACCTCTCGATTTGAACGAGACTTCATTATCACAGCATATGTACAGTATCAAAATGTAGTGAGCTAAGCTAACTCAGTTTGTGGAAAGAATTGCTGGAACACAAAAATGGCCGTGAGTAGGAAACAAGGCGAAATCAGACGTATGTTTACAGGAACTGTTTTTTATTGTTTTTAGATCCTAAATCCGTCCCTGAAGTGGAGCCTTCATGTTATGATACACCCTGTATATACGTACATACTCCAGAGAGTCCAAAGAGTAAAAACGTGTTATTCAGCATGTTTCATGTTAGCTGTGCTTTCAGGATTCAAACTTTTAAAAACGCTTACAAGTGGGCCAGTGGGACAGAAATTGATGGAGTGAGTGAACCTATACTAGCACATCACACCCACACACACACACACACAGACACATGACACGCAAGGCCAAGAATTAAGAGCTGAATACGGGAATAGTCATAAGACAGAAAGGAAACCGAAAGTTTACTATTAGCTTATCTCGTTCTTTTCTTCATACTTTAAATATTAAGAGGAAGATAAAGGAAGTTCAACAATTTTGTGATTCAGTAATGTCCTCTTACCATTAGGTTTACTCAATCCATTTAAAGACTTAAACACTTCAATCGAGTCTTCTCGCAGGTGTTTAGTTTCCAAGCGCTGCATTTGTAGAACCGAAGTTTTTCGTGGTGAGCCGTACCCTTTTGCGTCCTGGACTAACCCGGTTGTTCTTCTCTGAACCCGCTCACTTTTTTCCATAAATAATTTTTGTTTAAGCGTAAATGAAACACTTTGAACCACAATAATTTTGAGCCTTCTGAAATTTTAGAAAGGAGAGGCGGAGAGTTCAGAGCAATGTAATATATGATAGCCATGCAATAAATAGATCAAGGGCAAGCTTGGTTCAATAATCAGTCAGCATATTCCAAGGATAAACACTCAGCATCAGAGGAGTTTTAAGAATTTGGATTTTTAAGATTTTGAATCTCTAACCCTGCTGAGTTGTTCGAAAAAAACTCAGTTTGTGGAAAATGCACTATGCATTCCCAAATAGATCAACAGTAACCGATCTTCTGGGGACCACTAACAAAAACAAAATCCTCAGAGCATTTGAAAACAGAGAACAGGCAGTCATCCACCGCGATTTAATCAGCATTCAATTCTTTGAACGTTTCTCTTCTCAAGCTGCTTGAGAACTACTACCAGATTGAAGGCGTCACTTTGGCTTTTATATCGTCCCTACTTTGTAATTGCATAGTTAAAGTGTGCACGGATAATAGCCAGTATTTTAAGTGATCTCTGTTGATTTTTCGCAGGCTTCCTCTTCCTCTTCACGGTGCTAATTGCAGTTATCCAGGAAACCTTGGATACCTTGAAGTATGCCGATGACTTGAAGATTAACTCACCAATCAATATCCTCAATAAGCCATGCAAGCACTCAATGCTTTGTTCTCATCAGTGTCCATCTATCTCAAGATTTCAGCCTGCGCGTCTATCCTATTCACGCCACATCCACTCCCCAAGTGCCTTTTTATGTTTAACTTCCCTAAAGCCAGAAACCATAATCTACCCACTGAAACAGCACCCAAACAATCAGCTACCCTATCTTGGAAGGAGTCTCCATCCCACTTGTTCAAAGCTACATGGACGTAGAGCCTGTTTGATCCAAAAATTTCGTTTCAGTCATCATGTAGAAATGCTGCTCACAAGAGATGTGTAAACAGCACCTGCAGCATGTAACTGATAGACCCAAGAAGTTCAGGTACATTCAAAACATTACCAACTCCCCTTTCCCACTATCGTATGCAGGCATTCATCATCAAACTAGTGTCACTTCTGGGTATTGGCTCCTCAAATGGGCTTTCTCAGGCTCAAGTTACAGACTCAGCTATGACTATCACTGAACTAAATTTTCCAAGGCTCCCGTGGCTTATTGAAGAGAGGCGAGTTCTAAACTTCTGTCTGTTTTCATTCCCTCTCCCTCCTACCTGCGCCCAGAGGATCTCCCAGTGTCTCATCTTTCGTTAACTCCGCAACTGTTCAATCTCCACGCCCTTCTTCACTTGTGCGACCGATTTCTCCCACAGCAAATGCTCTCGTGCGCCAAGGATCTAGATATCGATCTGCAGAGGTTTGCCCAAGATCACGTATATAGATGAGGAATACTTTGTGACCGTCGCCCAAGACTATCACAGCCTTTCCTTGTGGTCTAATAAGTTTATATACTCAGCCTGTCTCTTAAGAAGTAATCATATTGTAAGAACCAAATTCTTACACTTATCCTAAGGAATGTTATGTTATAAATATTATAACATAACAAGAAAAAAAAATTATATTTAATATATAATTTTTTTTTCTTTATATTATATCCTATATAATATTATTTACATAGGATGATTTTCAGCTTAGATTGCGATCGCTCTGTACCGTACAGTTAAGTAGGGGTGGATTAGCGTAACAACGGGGGGGGTAGCTGAACAGGCCACAAAAGTACAATGGGAGTACCGTAAGGCCAGTTCAAGTCCCTATAAACAGAAAGTGGGCAGCTCTTTGGAAGAAAAGAACAAGGGAACCGACTCCCCCTTGTGGAGAGGAAGAATTTTTAAAACTAAGAGGGTGGAGGGGACCATGGATGCGGCATACACCTGTGGTAATGGCTAGCCGCTAGATAAAACTAACCGACTCCTTGAGCACTTACTGATTTCAAGGAGCGGTAGAGAAAAAACAGAGTGGACTAATAGCGGTAAGTGAATAGGAATGATCACAAAGAAATATCCGGAAGTTTATCGAAGCTTCTAGAAAGTTCGAGAAAGTCGGATGTTTCTCCAGGAAAGGGAAGGGCCAAGAAAACGACGGAAGTGGGAGAGAGAAAATGAGAATATAGAGATGATGAAGAACGAACTGCGATTGGATCAGAATAGAAGGGGTGGCTGGAACAAAAGGAGATGCAACAGAAGAGATAGGGAGTTAGAGTTCCAGTTTTTGACAGTTTGGGAGTTTTTGGAAGTTGGAGAGTTCCTGTGGGTGTGCTTGAGTGATGTGCGGCCGGAAAGAAATCCCGAGAAGTGCCTGGAGAATCGCTGGAATGTGGTAGTGGAAATTGAAGCAGTTTGTCGCAAAGAAAATTCGTTAGGCAAGTTCTGGGAGAGGTCAGCCGCAACGTAGAAATAGGAAGGAGATGCCCTATGAAAGATGGAAACACATATGCTGGAGCTGAGTGATAAGGATCGAAAAGTCTCGGTATAGAAAGATAAGGAAGAGTTATACAGTCTGGCTTCTCGATAGATAAATAAGGAGAGTCCTGATAATTTTATTATGCACCCCAGTATCGTCGAGCTGATCAGACGCCCAAAGCGGGCCAGAACAACCCATTTATGGAGAAAATGGGTGAGTTCCTGAACGAAGGAGAGTTCCTGTAGATGAGCAGCAGTTCCTTAGCCGATGACTAGTTCCAGTAGGAGTCTGATGATGCCCTATATTGATGATGATGGCCGCCCTGAGCTGAGAAAAAGGTTATGTAAAGAGTGATCCCCTAAGCTGTTATGTAAGTACCAGATAATAGTTTTAAGCTTGAATTGAGGGAAAGGACTTTAGGAAATGTCTTTATTTAGTTGATAATAGATTTGGTATTGTTTAGCATAAAAGGAAGGAAAAAGTTCATAAGATATAGATATATGTATACTTCATCACAAAGATAAGTTTATTAAGCAAGGAAGATTTAGATGCATGTACTCGAGACTAGCGTGTTTTAAGTTGAGATTATGTTCTATGCACATGTAATTATTTTGGAAGGAATAATTAGAGAAAGATTATAGCGGGGATTTATAAATGAAGGGAAATACACATATAGGTGTTATGCTCACTGCTGTAATCCCTGTTGGGAAGTTTAAATTGTTAGAAGACAAGAGAATGTTATGAGATGTAACGTAAACTAAAGAAGGAGAAAAGGCAGAAAGACATGAAGAGACATGATATATGAGTTATGATTATCATTACATCTTAGCACACATATAATGCTATTAATTAACATAATCCCCAAACGATGATGTATGATATATTCTTTTAATGTACATACTGTGAATAAACAATATTGTATATGTTTATCGAGTGTAGAATGAGTCATTCTGAATACTCAGCCAGTCCAGAGGAAACATACACGAACTACTATTCTCCCAGAATCTGTGATCTTCTGTGCAGTATACAAGTCAGGTGTTAATGTGGAGGTGGGTAAATTAGGGGGAAAATAAACGGGGAAATACAAAGTTAAGAGAGGTGGGTCTGAAAGTGCAAAGAGATTTCTTGATATAAGAAATTATAACATATAATAATAAATAAGGAACACTATCCCCCACAAAATTCACCATTTTCAACCCCCACAATATCTTCAAACATTTTGATCCTACAACCGGCATACTACTGATCCTCCGATCCGAGACCAACTGGACGGTTCCTGTATGCTAATTAATTCCGACATATCCTACAGTTCTCCTGTATACATCCGTACTTGTCTGCTTTGATTGGCAATTCGCCTGGCTAATTTGCTCCCATGGCAAGGAATGTCTGTCATTTATCATATTTAGTTTCATTTTTCCACTACAATAAAGACACTTCTTCAATCTGAACTAGGCAAATCGCAGCTTAGCATATCATCCACAACCACCCGCTGGCTACAGGCAAACTTCCGCACAGCAAAACCTGCAATCATCCCTTCCTCAATTTGAATTTATCCACCTCATGTGTACAGTGTGAGCAAGAGAAAGAATCCCATGAGCACCGAGCTCGCTCAATTCATTCTAAGCCTTAAACACCTCACCCAGATCACCTGGCAGTTGCTTAGTCTCCAGACGCTGCAATTTGTGGAATTGAAGTATTTCTTGCTAAGAGCACACTTTTGTTTTCCTCACTAATCACTTTGCCCATCTCTGCACCCTAAAATGAGGGTACCCCAGATATGTATGCAGTATATGTATGCAAAAGGGATAATCACCACCTTATAGGTACTAGCAAAGTTACTAAATATCTTTTAGTAACTTTGCTACTGCAAAGTTAAAATAACTTTTTCTACTGCTTCAGAACAGTGCGTGACGAAAGAGTTTAATCTGAATAATTTTAATTGGTCGATTTTTCTGGACTTATTGTATGTTGAATATACATGTATAAAGAGTGCCCGAAGCATTCAAGAAACGGAGTTTCCCTGGAGAAAGAAATGTCAAGCGCGTGATATTTTCACTACTTTTAAGAAATATCGAGGTGCTGGAAACTAAATAAGCATTTTTGTGTGAAATATAATCAACCTAACCTTCCGATGCTTTCTTCAATTCTCGGTTATCTTCCGCTTTTAAGAAGTAGGGCACAACATCTTCCCAGCTCCATCCTTTCGCGCCATTGCGAGCCCAGTTGTCGTAGTCTGCCCTGTGACCTCTGGTATGTATCAAATAACTCAATATGCTCGATCCGCCGAGTGCTTTACCTTGCGGCCACAAACTTTGCTATAAAAGAAATGTCAGCCATCTTAGAATTGTGTGTGTAATATTATTTTTTCCCCAGTACAATAGAATTTTAATAAAGATTTTTACTTTCAATTAAGTAAAATTCGGATTAATAAGACTTTTTTTTTTTATTGAACAACCCATACACAACACGAAACTCATTTTCAATTCATGGTACAATAACAGTAACATATAATTATCATAAATAAGTTAAAAGAATAAAACTGTTCATCATTTGAACCTGAGGTGGCGCTGTACAATTTGGAGTCGTCTGCAAATAGCGCTACATTGAATATGTGAATGACTACGAAGGTCATTTTCATCGATGTTAAAAGTAAGGTGATAGTGAGAATCTTTGGAATTTCAGAGCTTTTGTTGTTCACAAAAAAGTTTTTAAAATTGGTCATTTAGTAAGAATTATTTTAAGCTGCTTAGTCAACATTCTTTCGCGCTGTATTAAAACCAGGCTAATATCTTAAGTTGATTCGTTAAGGAAGAATAATAATCAGACCAGTAATGCTAGGAATCCATAAATGCATTATACATTTGTGGCTTAAAAATTGGGAAAGAAAGCCTTAAATCAAATTAAGAGTTGTCCAGTAATATTTTAGTGCTCGAGAAACAGTGGAAACATCAACGAGGATGCTTCATTTGACAATAAATACGAAAGAAAAACTTGATTGAAAATAATTTATTATTGTATAAATATTAAATGGAAACATCACTTGGTGCGAAGAATCCTTACCTGATTTTCCAATCCGAGACAGGAGTGTTTCTGGGGAACAGTTTTGTACTGCCAGTCGAAATTGGTCATCTGTAATTGTGGAGCTAACAAAGGGACCTCACTCACCATATTTCCAGGAATACCCCTTTCCAAAAGCAACACAGTTGTTCTGGGATTCTCAGATAATCGATTAGCTAGAATGCAACCAGCTGTTCCAGCACCCACTTAGGATTCACAAAAAGAGTTAAACCGAAAAAAAAGTATCAGTAATGCATTTGAGAAATAATAGATCCATTCTAAAAAGCATTTCACACATTGAACATGATACTTTATTCGTTAATGACGAAAACAAGTTTATGCATGATTACCTCAGTCTGGCTTTGACCACGCGTTTCGCACAATGACATTTTATCTGACACGTTGCCCGCTCCTTATTTTACGTAATTTGGAAATCTCGAAAATCGTGAGGCTTCAGCATAGTATCTGTAAATCGCGTGTGTTCTATGGCTGGTTTGCCATATTTGCAGGAGGGAAAATCGTGTGCAGAAAAAAACTATGCAACGCTCTCCAGACAGCACATTTACAAATTAAATAAATAGCTTTAATGTTGCAATACCGTGCTTTTAAAAATTTATTTAAAAATATTTTAAATTTATTAAAGCTGTTTATTAAATTCGTAATTTATTAAATTTATTTTAAAAATTAATAAACAGCTTAAATAAATTTAATAACCAGCTTTATTAAATTTAATAAACAGCTTTAATAAATTTAATAAATGTAATAATTTTAATAAATTACGAATTTAATAAATGTAATAATTTTAATAAATTACAAAATTAATAAACAGCTTTAATAAATTATTTTTTTAAAAATAAATTTAATGAATTGCGAATTTAATAAACAGCTTTAATAAATGTAATAATTTTAATAAATCACGAAATTAATAAACAGCCTTAATAACTTTAATAATTTTTAAATAAATTACAAATTTAATAAACAGCACTTCCTTAAAGAGAATTAATTTGTTTTGCTGTCCCCGACAATTGTTTCAACGGTACTGCTGCCTCACCATTTCACATTCGAACAAATATTAGAAGTATACGTCCATTAACTATCCTACACTTACATGAAAAATTTTCTTTATAAAAACTTTTTTTTTCTAAACATTATATTAATTTCCCTCTTATGGTTTCATAACGACTCGTCTGAGTATTGCACTATAAATAAACCGCAGTGTCAGGAACCATTGCCTTTTTTATCATAAATACACCAATAAGTATAATAAAACATATATTAATAAAGTATTTCAAACATAATATGACGAAATGCATTTAAAATTGTTCATCTTACCTATGATATAATCGTACCCCTTGTCAATGAGGCTCCTTGACACGTACACCGCATTGTCTTCACCAACTAGAAGTATCGAAGTCGACAACGATACAAGAGCAGCTAGAGCTGAATACGGATCAAACATTTTTTGTTATTAGAAAGGAGGAAATGAGAGTGAAAAATGACCGGTGGCCTAAGCGCAGCGCGCGAGCACGCGTGCATGTACAAGTAGCTGTGTTTTGAGGTAGTAGAGTTGTATGGATAATGGTGTTGAACTTCATATATCTAGCTCGTCTGCGCAGATGGGGAGAGTCGGTGCTTTTTTTTTTGTTTTTAATACTGTTATGTGATTTGTGACAAACAAGTTTTAGTAAAGTAGAACTGCGAGCGCCTTTAGGGTATTCTGTAATAAAGTAGTATTACAGAACGCTGCCCTGCCTACAAATATTAAAAATCACAAGGAACAGATGTCATGCCATCAAATTAAGGTGTAATTCAGCGTAAAAGGTTTACAGAAGTACAGTGTAGCAACAATCTCACGCTGGAAAGAAAATGGGTGTATGTTTTCCTATCTTTCTTGCCCGAAAGAATCCTTTTTGAATACTAAATCAAACGTAATTTGTATGCAGGACGCGATTCTTACTGAATGATTTTTGATACTGATCGCAGAAAACCTAGTTTACAAACTTTCCCTATCGTCATAGCCCATTAGTATCGTAGGCAACGAGCGTATCTAGTGATGAAATTGCATTTGAATGAGAGAAAATGAAAGGTATCCAAGCACGGGTCTGATCATTTAAAGAGACTGGAGCGCAAGTTGTGCAATTTTTTTTTAAACTATCGGAGCCTTCTTAGTATAATTCTCTACCATTTCGTTGCTTCTTTTTGCTGCCATCGTCTGCTTCTTGTTGCTGCCATCGTCTGCTTCTTGTTGCTGCCATCGTCTGCTTCTTGTTGCTGCCATCGTCTACTTCTTGTTGCTACCATCGTCTGCTTCTTGTTGCTGCCATCGTCTGCTTCTTGTTGCTGCCATCGTCTGCTTCTTGTTGCTGAATTCAGTTAAAAACTAACCAGGTTCAGTCTGAATTAGAAAACTGACCATTGACCATGGACCTAGAGATGACTAGCGTGTATCCAAGACCACGATCCAACGAACTCTCCTCCAGATGGACGCCCGGTCAAGGTATCCAAGTCATCGTCAACGACGCCTAAATTTTGCATCTGAACAGCATCATTGAACTATTCATGAATTCATATGAAAAATTTCAATAGGAAAAGTTACCTTTTCCGATGAATTATGTGTTTCCTCCTATGCCGTGTGGACAGTAGATGGAAGTTACAATGATAAACTGCGGAGCGAAATCCCTCCGATCTTCTGAACCACAGAAACAGACCGGTGGCGTCAGTGTTTTGGTAGGGGCTGTGTTCTTGGAGCCCTCGTACCCCTAGACCGCACTCTGAATGCTAAAATGTACCAATCCATTGTGGTTAATCAGGTACACCCGTTCATGGTGATTGTCTTCTTTCCCGGATGGCATGTTCCAGTAGGATAAATGCGCTCTGCCACGTTGCCAGTATGTTTCGAGAGTGGTTCGCAGAACCTTAGTTGCCGAATTAGCCGGATATGAATCCCATAGAACATCTTTGGGAATAGGTAAATCAACAGATCTGGCGTTCGGGTCCTACACCATAGACTGTTGGATGCATTTCTGGCAACATGGTGTGTGGTACTTTTCGCAACGTTTAGAAGCCTCATAGTCCATGCTTCGTCGTGTGGCAGTAGCAGAAATTGAGGTAATTTTAACTTATTACTTGGAACACCGTTGTAATTCAACACCGATGTACTCTCACGCCTGCATTCAAGAAGTTTATTTAGTTTCCATTTCACAAACTATTATGCCAAATAGCAGGATGCTATACAGTAGAAAACAAAGAGAAAAACGACAGACGCTTTCTGAAATTTTTAACATACCTGAGTTGAGTATTAGTACGAGTGACATTGGCAATGTCCTTGGTGTCCTGTTCTTGTGCACGTGGACTACGCACATGTCGGTGGCAGGAAGCACATGGTTACTTCGGACGTCTGAGACCAGATTATCTGGCAGAGAGCCAAGAGATGCTCAACCTTATCTTTATCGTATACTTCCGTTCCAGGGGGGAAAGAGTGGGATGCCTTACCCGATTTAAAGCGCCAGCTTCTAAAAGCAATTTAAAGATCTAAATCATGCTTTTTAGATGATTTTTTCAAGGAAATTCTGCCCAAAAAATTATCTTTGGCAGGAATACACAAATCGAAGGTCATCGCATCTTTTGGGTCAACGAAGGGTGCAGAATTTGGGTTCGCATAGATGGCCAGTTGGTTTCAAGAAGATGGCGCAGTGTCTGATACCACGTTAAAAGACGCGGTTCAACTGCTTTTTCATAACCACATCACCTCCAGGAACGGCGAAATCCAAACGCCCAAGACCTGTCAGCATGCGACTTTATTTTGTGGGAGATAGAGTACACCTCACTTAAAATTAAGGTGCAGTCTGACCGAAGGGCTGAAAGAAAGCATTAGCTTTAAGATTTTTAATTAAAGAAAAAAGAAACGTGCATTTTTAGCTATATTTTTCGCCATTTCGAAAAACTTAATACAAGCGCAGTGTATTCAGCACAAATAGAGCAATTGACATCGTAGACCTTAACTACGTGACTTTGATATTTTCAGGCATTAATTTTATGGCCTGACTACAATGAAATTAGCTAACTTCCTCCGATTTCGCAATTTGCTGGATAAAAGCAAAAAACTTGTCATCTCTTAACCGGTGCTGCCATCTAGAACGATAAATAGGCATTACTTTTTGTTTTTAACTCGTACGATAATAATCATGATTCCAGTTGTTAGAATGTTTAAATTTTTTTCTATTAATTGTTCTTCTAGTTGAAATAAATTAACCGGAGATTTCGAAATCCCATGTGGGATTTCAAAAGGTCTCGTTAGTTTGAAACCTCTTGGGAATAAAATAATATACACTGGGTGGTCACTGAATCTACTGTGGCCCTACATCGTGTTGGGCCACAGTTCACACGGATAACAGCAGTTGTCCCAGGCATTCCTCCACTAGATGTCTGAACCAGGTATTCCGGAATAGGCCATTTCCGGAATACCTGGTTCCTGGGAAACGCGAAGCTGTCACCCCTTTCGCTAATGGACAAACTCACCGCTTGGCAGATATATAGGTACACTGCATCACTGCATTCACGTCGACGGTAATTCGATGTCAGTATGGATAAACGTCGTGAGTTAACCGACGGGCACCCACTATCATCCCTAAGAGGGTGACAGTGGGTGCCCGTTAGTGAGTATCATCCCCCTCTCAAAGGGATCCTATCCCCTTTGAAAGAGGGATGATAGGTCACTCTATCGCGGTGGTGGTACAGAAATTGCACTATCCCGGTTCGACAGTATCAAGAGTGTATCGGGAACAGGCCATTTCCGGAATAGCATCTCATCGTGGACAGCACTGTGGGCGGAGAAAGGTGGTGAATGAACGTGGTTGTCGACGTCTGTCCCCCATTGTTTCAGCCAACCGGAGAGTGACAGTGGCACAGATCACCACCGATTTGAACGAGGGAAGTGCCAGAAACATTTCCACCAAGACCATCAGGCGATCATTAGCAATGGAACCCACCGAAGTCCCATTGTTAACACCACGACACACGACTCTACCCTCAACTGGGCGAAAGAACTGGACCTTGGATGATTGGAGACTAGTCTCCTGGTCCGATGAGTCCGGTTTCCAGTTATTTTAAGCGGACAGGAGGATGCGTATCTGGCGGAAACTGCACGAAACTATGCACGTCATGTCAAAAAGGAACTGTTTAGGCAGGTGGACAGTCGGTAATGGTCTAGGGTTTGTTCAACTGGCGTACGTTGGGATCTCTGGTACGTCTAGACGCATCTCTGAACGGTCCAGGTTACGTGTCTATCCTTGCACCACAAGGCAATGGACTCTTCCAGCAGGACAATGCGTCTCCCTAGATAGCCGTGGTGACTAGAACATAGTTCTAAGAGCATCGCGCAGATTTCACCACCATGGAATGGTCTCCCCGTTCGCCTGCTGTGATCCCTGTGGATCATCTTTGGAATGCTGTGGAAAGGTCTGTTCGATCTTTGGATCCTCCACCCAGGAAAGCGATGGAATTGGGGACAGCAGTGCAGCAAGCATGGATGGAAATACCTGTGGAGCGCTTTCGTGAACTAGTGTACTCAATGCCTCACCGTGTGACTACCCTTATCCGGGCGAAAGATGGCCTTACCCGTTGTTAGGTAGGTATCCCATGATTTCTGTCCACTCAGTGTACACGGCGCGGTTTAACTGAAGTCTTCAGTTTTATTGTTCCTTGTACAAAAAACTGAAACTGAGTTTTATTGTACAAAAAACATCGGATATCGTTTTCATTCACTGTTTCTTTACATTTCATTATGGTGAAGGTCAATAATTAGCTAATCATCAAAAATATCCGGGAAAAAAAAAATAATTGTTTTTGTTAAGAATACACCATTCTGCTGGTTGAAAGACTTTCTTTGAAGCAATAACATCTAAACTGCGATCCTGAACACATGTAGGACAGTCAGAGAGTTCCTCGAACAATAATAGAAACCGGACATTACAACCACTCCACGCAGCTGGTACTGGTAAAAGGAAGAATCCCATTAGAAGAAGAAAGATAAAAAACACGACCCTCAGGGAACTTGAAGCCTTCTTGTCTTGCTTTAATTTCCAAATAATTCTCCTAAAATCTGCACAAATGGTCTTCTCGTTGAAATCCAGTCTTTCCCAACTGAACCTGAATTGCAGATATCACAACCCGATCTCGGCGTCGTCATCGATGCAGAAAGTCATTTAAAATCGACATTGACATGGTAACTGTAAGTCCCTCTCTCTAATCATTGGGCCGTCAACAGCAATGTGTGGAATCCTCCACCCTCTTAACATTTAAAAGATTGCTAGTCACTATAACTATAAAGAAATTCTGTACTTTTCTGATATATGGGCTTCAGCAACTCCCTCTAATATCAGGAGAATCTACCCTGGGCTACTGAAGTGGGTCAATTCCAAACTTCATCTCAAGCCCACAATGACCACCACTGAAATGGCCTTGCCAAATCATAAAGATGCCCTACTATATTGTTATTATTTTATATTCATGAAAGTAGATTAGTATTTAGATCCACCATATAATAGGATCTACTCCTCTCCTAGCATCCGGGGCTCGTAGTCCTGGAGAACTCCACAAACTCGGCTCAGATCCTCTCCAATCCCAGTCACTCACTCGAACAGACCTGCCCCTCTGATAGATTCCTTCCGGACCAGATTCAGACTTGCACAGGTTGGCGAAAGAGAAAAAACAAAATACAGGAAACGTCTTGTTACCATATAGTATCATTCCCTTCGTAATCAACAGTGGAAAATTGACTCAGCTGCATCTACGACTACCTCCATCCACTTCTGATGCTTCCTGAGATGCCTTTCCCTCCAAGGGACCTTAAACAGATATCTATGTGCAGTCATAGTTTACTTGTGTATAATCTAGAAACCGTTAAAATTATTCTCACGTGTGTTATTGTTCTATTCACACGATTGTTATTACTGTATTTTATATTCATGTCTTTGACTGATGCAGTCAAAGACGCTAATCAAAGACAAGGAACGTCAGGAGTTTACATTCTGGGGTGATATACTAAGATTGTAACCCCTAGCGTTCCATGAAAGGATTTGCGTGTATTTTTATGTATCTCAATAAAAATTTCATTTACTTATTTATTTATTTTGTGGATAAACGGGTGCAATATCTATGTGGTAAAACTTTATCAACTATTTCTGTTACAAGCAGAAGTAAAACAACATATTACAATGTTTACAATGTTGTAATGCGTAATACTCGTATTACAACATAGCCTTTTCCGGCTGTTTGTTCCCTAATGCATCTTCACTCCCTCCCTTTTGATAAGGGGGGGGGGTTCAGAACTGTTTGATAACAATCTGGCCTGACACTTCTCTGCTCGTGTCTATGCCGGATGTGACGTCACGAACACTGCCGTCTGTTGGCTTCACACAAAGTGGCTTCGCACAGTGACGCTGTTTATTTTGTTTTCAACAGCCTTTCTGGGCATCGTTCCACGTGATTGCTTAACCCGGAAACGGTACAACAGGTACGTTGCGGGTTACGCTACAACAGGTGCGTTGCGCAGCGTATTACGCACGGTGGAATTCTGACCCCTACACACATTTCCTCGCTACTCGATATGAAGGTGGGAAAAGCCGGCTGAATAAGCAAATACCAAGGGCGTGCAAGGCCACACCTCGAATGACATTGTCAGGATTGCGTCCCTTCCTGTCTCTATTGAATGTCCACAAATAATTTAGATCAGTATTAAAGCTGTGGTTAGAGGGGTTCCCCCCTTCTGGTCGAGAACCCTTTCTTGGAATCTTCTACGAAATAAATTTTCGCGAGTACTGGACATGGTAATAATCTTTGTTAAAAAATAAAATTAAGCTGCAAATTAATCTAAAATGTTTAAGCTCTTTCCATTTCGCAATAAGGCTTGTCCAGTCCCTCAAAAACAGAATTGTACCAGGCACCCAAATATCTAAGGTTCTTATGAGCTTTAGATATCTTTTATTGGACGTCTCTAAATTAATTCAAGTTGAATGTTCTGATACGGCAAGCTCTCAGCAACGTCTTTAGATAAGAGTTGTTAAGAAGGGGATCGTAAATCCACAGACTTGATGAATTTTAATCCATCCAAAAAAGTACTTCGTGATGGTACACGCAAGAGTTATCGTGTACACATAATGCTCCACGTGTTTGTTCGATCTCCCTACCCTACGCCATCCAAAGGGTAAGCTGCAGTCGCTGATTTAATTTATGGGACATAGGATAAACCACAGAGAACGTGACAATTCGCAGTGGGTCAAAGATAAAGCGCCAAAGACACCTGCGTACGCATCCAAACAGCGGTAACCGTATAATGTGCTATGCATTAGATTACCTATAAGGTATTTTCCTCGGAATATTCAAATAAAATTACCTGTTAAATAATAATAATAATAATAGCTGCAGACTGGTAAAGAGATCGAAGCCATGGCAGAGGAAGAAGCCTACAAATACTTGAGGATGATGCAGGCTCAGCAGTTACAGCACAAGGAAATTAAGGCCTGCCTGACCGAAAAACACCATCAGAGACTCAGAAGCCTGGTGAAAGCAAAGCTGAATGAAGGGAACACAGTTAAAGCCATAAACACCTATGCAGTCTCAGTGCTAACATACTCCTTCGGGGTTATAGATTGGACTAACACCGACCTGGAGGATATCATGAGAAAGAAAGGACAATGATGACCAAGAGCCGCCAACACCACCCGAAATCTGCCGTGGAGAGACTGACAATGCCCAGGAAGAAGGAGGAGGGGGCCTGATAGACCTCATCAAGCAACAGAAGACAGCGATTGCTAACCTAAAGGATTACTTCCAGAAGCACACAGCAGCACTCCACCAGGCCATAAGGAAGATAGACAAGTTGTATAACCTTAGCGAGGAATCCCCTCCCAACCAGGAAGTACAAACGAAGCTAGAAAGAAAAGATGGGCAGAGAAGACACTCCATGCAGACATTGATCTCCACCAAGATCACACAGATAAAATTGCTTCCAATGCACAGGCTGACGAGCGGCACACTCTTCCTCGAGACTGAAGGATTGATGCTCGCCATCCAAGACCAGTTAATCAACACCAGGAACTATAGAAAATACATCGCCAAGGAGCCCGGAGTGTCCAATGACACATGTCGACGATGCCACCTAGCCTCAGAAATGATCCAACACATCACTGCGGAATGCAAAGTGATCACCATACTGAGTACACTCATAGACACGACCATCATAAGCTAGCAAGGAACTACCAGTTGATCGAAGAAAGTGTACCGTACTACAAGTACGAACCCCAAGCAGTACTAGAGACCCCAATACACAAGCTGTACTGGGACCGCACCATAATAATGGATAAGACAATCTCGCACAACAGACTGGACATAACCCGTGTGGACAAGAAGGAAAAGGCTACCTATCTGACTAACATAGCGGTACCCAACACTGGCAACCTGCAGAAAACCTATGGGGAAAAAAATCAGGAAGTATACGAACCTAAGACAGGAGATTAAAGATATGTGACATATGCAACAAGTAACGACCATCCCGATCATTGTGTCAACCACAGGTGTGCCAAAGACCCTACATAACAGCCTAGCAGCAATAGGTCTCCCAGCAAACACCTACAAGGAACTCCAGAAAGTCGCAGTCCTGAACATCTGTAGGATAATTAGAGAGATCCTGGGCCAACAGTAACACCAGACATAACAATAACCACCCTGTGTACTTGAAAGCAATACCCATCACGAGGTGGAACCCCCCCAATCAGGGAGAAATAATATAATAATAATAAAGGTCAGCGAACAGCAGACCAGAGATGGACCATCGTCACGAAGAACCTGATAGCTCCTGCAATCCTAGAAAAAATCAAGAACGATGTAAGCGACCAACTACAAAGAACAAAAAATATGGACACAACCGAACCAGAACAGAAGGAACAGCAAGACCTATGACCAGGAGCAGCCGAAGTCGCGATATCTAGAATAGTAAAAGAGTGGAAGAAGGCCTAAGAAGAATTCAAGGAATGGATACCCAACAAAGGCACACACCATACCAAAGAAGAGACTCAACAGAATCCTCTGGCAAGTCATAGACCAGCACAATCAACAAATACTACCGGATTACCTTAACAACAATGAAATAAGATATCCTCCGCACAGCCATTTATTGCAGGAGTCACCAAGATGAACGGAAGAGAAAGCAGAGACTAACAGAATACAAAGCGCAAAAACAACGAGATATCAGCCTGGGAAAGAGCAATAGAAGGGATGTAATCAGATGAGCAAAGGATGCAAAGAGCAATTGATCAATGATGCTGTAGTTACAGATGAAGCCTGTACATGGCCTGCATCGACTACCGCAAGGCTTTGTGCCCGTAACTGATTGACAGAGACATTGAATATCTACATAGTCAATCCACATTGACACACTTGCTAGAGGTAACATGGCAAAATGGATGCCTACCATCAAGGTCAAGAACAACCCTACAAGACCGATCCCATCAGAAGAGGGATCTTACAGGGAAATGCCGTTAGCCCACTTTGGTTCTGTCTAGCACTCCACCCAATGTCCATCATGCTCAACAACAGCAAATACATATATACCCAAAAAGAAAGGAAGAACAACCTGTGTACACAATCTCTCATTTGATATAAATGGATGACATAAAATTTTATCCGGAAACCGAGAATCGTTTCTAACAGCAACTCCAGATCACCGACGGATTCAGCACTGATATCAGGATGAAATTTGGACTAGACAAATACAAGACCCATGGATTGCATCAACGACTTCCAGTAGGACGAAACTACCAGCTGAAGATCGGTGAAGAGATTGAAGCCATGGCAGAGGAGGAGGTCAATGACTATCTGGGGGTGGTGCACACTCAACAATTAGAAAACAAGAAGATCAAAGTTCGCTTCACTGAGAAATTCCATTAGAGACCGAGGAGCCTGCAAAAACAAGGAGAGAACATTGTCAGGGCTTATGTCATACCAAACTGATTCAACATTGCACTAGCCATCCGTGTCGACTGGTTGCACTGCCTTAGATTTTATGTGCTTCTTAACTAAGAGCCTCCCTGCTGTCCCTTCCTCCCTCCTACCCTGTCTGTCCTTTCTTTATACTCCCATTATTCAAATTCTGCATCCCTTATATCTGAGTGATACCACGTCTCTGATAACCCAGCACTAGCACTTCGAATTCATTAAATTTATTTAATATGCTACTAGCACTGGTGTATGTGCACCTGTTCTTACTCTTAGCTACCCCAACACAGCCCGTTGTTTCATAATGACTCCCAGTAGTCCATAAAACCCCCAGCATCTTGCTTTCAAGGCTGCTGCTGCTGCTCATTCCAATAGAAGCTAACATTTTTCCGACCCATCTGACAACGTGTAGATAACATCAGAGAATATTCTTGCACCCCTTCTGATTAAAGATATCCCATCCCTGCAAAAACAGAAGGGGGTGACAGCTCGTAGCATTTTTAAGAAGCAGGAATAATTATTTCCAATAATTATATCACTAGTCAAGGAAACACATAAATGTAATTGATTAATTTAAGAACGTCGTGTTAGAAATAACACCTTTCTCCCACTTAAAACATCAAGAAGTGATTCGACGCTTTGCAAATAAGTATTTCAGAGATCGAGACATGAATATTATGCATTAATGCATTACGCAGCGAATTTACCAACTCTGCACGACCTCAAAACTAAAATGAATTCGCGTACAATCCAAGCGCATAAACATGAGTGTGCCTCTGCATAAAACGAATGCTGTTTCTCTCTCCTCCATGGAGAGAAATTTCCTTCTGCTAAATACATATTTCATTCATTCGTCGTACCTTTTCTGGTTACTGCCATTGCTGTTGTTGAAATCTAATATGGCCGCACGTGCCACAGACCTTACGTACAGTAAACTCCGTGGTAGGGAAGTAAATTGCCCAAATTTGAATATTTTGGAAAAGGAAAAGAAAAAACACTGAAGTTCGTCTTTTTCACTCGGTTTGTGAATGAGACTAGGTAAGTTTCGAAGCATCATTGACGGGTGTCGAATCCCGGGCTTGTTTTGTCAGTGAGAAAGCGTATCCTTGAGTTGAATTTTTGTCCAATAGAAAGAGCATGCTTTATCCGTGTTAACACGATGGACGCCAGTTAAAAATTTGGAGCAAATAACCTTGAAATAATTGTAAAACTATCTCGGAAATTGGCTATGATTTCAGAGAAACTCAATGCTCAATGAAACAACAATGGACAAAAAACTGTGCCATTAAGGCCACACGAGAATTACCCCAACTATCCGTGCCTATAAATTGCGTGTATTCTCTGGTCGGGTTGCCTGTTTTGCTGTTCTCCACTGAGATTGACTAACTCATCCACGAATTGAAAAAAAGTCCATAAAAGTTCTTCGAGTCATTGAAAGGTTTCCAACTAGGGCTTTTTCCACACGATGTGGAAAGGACGGTGATTATATCCACTCTGCGATCCAGAACAATGGAAAGCACTTTTGAGTCCATAGTGATCCAGCTGCAACTTTGATAACTCATCTGGTGCTGCCAGGGAAAGGAAACGCAAGCCACCATACTAAACAAATGAGCCAAAAACTTCCTGCCCCTTTTCCAACACTTAGGATAATCACTTCAAGCAATTCTCCATCTTTGCCCTATCTGCCTTCACAATCAGGAAACCGAACTTACCTCCTCGCAGAAACTGACTTGAACTCTTTCCAGCTGAGGCTTCCTGCCCCTTTTCTGGGTTGCACCTTTGTTGACTATACCTTATTTTACTACTGCTGGCAAAGTATGGGATTCACCTGTTGGCACCCTCCTTTGAGGACCCAGGATCTTCTACCCGCTGCTGATACCGGGTTTCCTGGTATGGCATATTGGCACACTCCCTTGAGGACGCATGACACCTGTTGCCTTGCAGTCTTCCTAATACTGGTTCTCCAGAATAGGATCTTTCTGGCGCCCTCTATTGAGAGCACGGGCAATGAACTGCTGGCCCCCTAATTTCAGGATGCGAGATCGCTTTCTGCAAATAGATGCAACTGTATACCCTCTGGTAAAACAGGTGCTGCTGCTGACACCTTTCAGGTATGGGATGCCATTTTGGCGATCTACTTTGCAGGCCAGAGTTCCTATCTCTTCTATTGCCTCCACGGGGTTCCAATAGGGACCACGAGGCTAAACAGCCAGAAGATTAACATAACCCACCACACTGCATAAACATATACATATTCTGGCCTTTGCAATGAACTGTATGCATCATAGAGTTACTAGGCGGAGTTGAGGAGTTCAGTGCCAAGTGGCATACCCCCATGCCACTTGGCACTGAACATTGTCATGTACCACTGTTCCGTTTAGTAAGTGATCAATGGGAGTTTTACCCAATGATGTAATTTGTTGACGTCAGGAGGATTTGTTGAGTCAGAGTGAAGAGAGGTTAGGTACCTAAGACAAAGCTCTTGTAAGATAATGAGTATTAGCTGTTGCTTTTACAGGTAAACCAGTTCTTACAGAGAAACTATGAAAGAGTGATAAACGCTGTACCCCTTTTAAGTGAATTATACAATAGGAAATTCTCGGAGTTTGACGACTGCTTGTACATCTGCTCACGACGTGCACTGGTGATTACAATATTGTGGTCATTTTATCTAATGCCCTCCTTTGTTTCAAGAAGGTCAAACCAATATTGAACTACTGTAAACGATACGTTATATATAAATTTGGAAGCAGTGCTGATAATATCCATTATAACAGGCTGCACGCACTAAAAATGTCGTTCTATTAAAAGTAAAGTAACATTTCATGTTGCTAATCTCAAACAATTTAGACTGCTTTTCAATAATCATGATGGTGGGAAAAAAGCAGGTCAAATCCAAAAGAAAGAAATTACAGTGCGTAGTATGTCTGTTTCGTTCCTGGGGGGATCGCTCTCTCTCTTTCTCTCTCTGGTGTCAGTGAGGAAGTTTTGAAATTCAGGAATCCAAGTGTAAGAAAAGTACTTTTTATTTTGCAAATGTGGGAGTATATACAAAGGTTTAAATGGCATTAGGGGGAAGGGGACCACTACGAAGTCGTCAATATAATGCTTATTAATATTAATGAAGTTTTAAAGGATTCGGGTCTACTTGGTAAGAAACTTTTTCAATTATGCAATCCATTTTCAAACAATTTTTTAAGAAATAAAAAGAAAAGAAACATTCCTGACGAATCTACCCTGAAGAAAAATTCGTTAAAATATTGCAGAAGAGTCCATCTGGATTTGGGAGAACTTTGGTGAAGTTAATAAAATAATTTCTTATATAAGAAAGATTAAAACTCCATAACCATTTACAGAGATATGCAACCTGATCTTCCTTTTCTACCAGAGTCTATTTTGACAAAGTGGTTAAGTGCAGTATTGTTTTATGCCAAACATTTTGAGCCATAAAGGAAAGTTGTCGAAGCCTTGGACACTGCAGCACCCTCAGCATTGAAAGAATCGGCAATTCTTAACGATTCATCATCAGAAACATTTGTTGTTCATCGAGACTCAATTTGCTTGTTTACCTAATTCTATAACCGAACTTGAAGCATGGGAACTTTCTTTGGGCAGTTTAAGAAGCAGAGAAAGTTCAGTTTGAAATTTCACTATCTCTGGAGACGAGAAGATAAAAAATAAACTGGTTATATTATGATCTAACGATAAATGTCACAGATTTACAATGGGCCATTGAAAAACAATGATGGATTAAGTGGTCCTGAGTACCAAGTCTTTGGGGGTGTCATCACCAGTGGCTGAAGCGTCCAGAAGAGTGGTGTGGGAGCACAGCTTAAAATATCAATTTCTTCTGAACATGACGTAATTTTTATTGCCTGTTTTAGCTGAAGACGAGTACCGTTAATTTATTTTTATGTAATTCGATCATGGCAGTTTAGGATAATTGTATTTAACTGTTCCTTTAATTTGAAATAAGAGGGTTATCACAAAATCTTTAGGAAAAATCGCATAATGTTGATAAACGATTTTTCGTTTTCGCTCTTTTTTTCAGGGCAACCATTAACCTACATTTTCGCCACAGCTACCAAATAATCAATATAATATACACGCAAGCCTTGGAAAACGGAAATGGCCAAATGAAGTCCTGTCAGAACTTTGCGATGATGGAGGAAGTTCATATGGCTAATCTGCTGTCCGAAAGATGGATAAGCTGCACGTTATTTAAAGAAATCTGCAACAACATAATATTTGAGATTCCAGGGTGTTCTTCTATTTCTTTTGGAAACTAATTAGTGTAATTCTAAACTAATGTTTCTCTTTTTTCGCAGTTAATATTCCACATTGTACTGCACAAAAAAGAATTTCCATCATCAAGTTATTGGACTTCTAATGGATCCAGATCCTTCCTTTTTCAGGAAAGGATCTTGAACTAAGGATCTGTAGGCTGCAAGACCCCTTTAATAGCTTATATTTGGTGTAAAAGCGAACTATTGAAATAAATGGACTTTTATGGCATCATAAGCCATAAGTGAAGAAACTCTAAACATAAATATATAAAAGCAAGAATAATATGTACTGTGATAATGAATTACTATGTTGTTATGTTGATAACTATTTTTAATGCATTGCTAAATGTGTTACTCGCTAAAACTGTATATTTGCTTTCCATTTCATGGTATTGTAAATAACGACTATCAGTTTATTATTTCTCAACACTCACTAAAAAAACAGTTACAGCCCAAACACCTCGTCGCATGGATTCCACTGTTTGAGGGAATCTAGCTCCAGATTTGACCATTCTTCCATCAGGATATTTGTCAGATATCGTATTGTAGTCAGTGCAAAACCGAATTGCCCTTTCCAATATATCCCAGACATTCCCAACTGGATTCAGAACGGAAGAATTTGGGGGCAAAGTTACTGTTGAAATCTTGGAAATGTTCCTCGCATCATTCAGATACCAGTTTTACACGATGGATTGTTGTTTTGTAGTCTTGAAATAATCCATCGCTAATCCGGGTAAAAATTAAGTTGTATTTTAGGCACATCAGCAATTTAGGTCATATTGCGTCGTATATATTATGTTCCGTAAATTGCGTGTGTCCTTCGGTTGATTTGCTATTTTGCTGGATGAAAAATCCGACTTTCCGGAGTGGACCAAGCTACTTCTAATTCAGCCACTCTGTGACCAAAAGCTCATAAAATTTCTGATGCCATCGACGGGATTCGAATTCAGGACTTCTCAACCCCGTATGGAAAAGAGATTATACCAAGTGTGTTAGCCACGAGGCCAAAAATGAAGCATTGCAAGAAGAAATGGTTCGATTTCACAAATGCATTAGAGGTGAAGCTACCCATACCGTGCTACCACCACCAGCTGTTTGAATGGTGGGTACGATATGATCTGGACGTGTGGCTTCATTCCACACTATCAGTACTATTTGTTTATAAATGAGTGTAAATCGAGATTCGTCAGACCACATGAACTTTTGGTGGTGTTGGTGGCACCACTTCAGAAATACGGATCTTTTGCATAAGCACCCGAGTACCAAATTCTTCAACTAACTCAGTACCACGCAGAGATGAAGCATCAGAGCATGCAGTGGACTTCAAAATCACCATCAACGCCTAAAACGTTTCGTTTACATAAGTCCAGGATCAAGACGATGGTGATTATATTTTTCGACAAACAGAGTACAATTCACAAGGAATTTGTTCCTGAAGGGGAGAAAGTCAATGCTGCTTGTTACGCACAGGTGCTTCTTAGATTATTGAAGCACATTTCCCGGGTGAGGCCGCAATTTTGAGAGAAAGGCAACTGGTTCCTGTTGCGCGATAATGCCATGCCCACGCCGCGCTTGTTGTGAAGACATTTCTGACGAAACATTGCACTGTACAGATTAGCCTACTCTCCCGATGTAGTACCACCAGACTTCCTCTTTCCCAAAATAAAACTGCCATCAAAGGAAAGATTGCAGGATGTTGAGGTCAAAGAAAAACAGCCTCTGAACTGCAGACTACGATTCACTATTTTTAAACGATTTCCAGCAACTGGGTCTATTAGTTATCCAGTTTCTTTTTCTTGTCCATAGAATGAGTGGTGGGTAGTGTCGCAGTATTATTGCACCTGACTTTCAGAGCGCGAAATTTTAACAGTAAATGTGATATCAACTTACCTGCCTTTTGTTTGAGTTCGCATTCTTTTAACTGTCACGTACACAAAGTTAGGATTGAACAGGGATGAATCAGATATCAGTTTATAACTGGGTGCGTGTACACACGGTTTCCTGATATGTCACCAACTGTATTTTTTATTGAAGATTTGAACTCTTCTTCAAACATTTGCACTGATATAACTTTTTCTAATATTTGACTTAAAGTTAGATTTAACAAATATAACTTTAAGCATAATTAAAATGAGGTAAACAGAAATTCAAAATACTTTCACTAAGTTATTGTTAAGAGCAGAAAAAATCCCTATTGCCCTAGGAACTTCTGGGGAAGAAGTGTTTTATAGTATGCCAGTTGTTAGGATTTTATTCTCTGCCACAGCTAATTACACCCCGATTGAAGAGAGCTTCAACACTTCTATCATTTCCAAACTGGCAATACCAACTACAAACTTTTGTAATATATAATAGCTCTCTAAAAAGTAACCGGACACATGTGAATGATCTAAGAATTTTGAGGCCATGGAAACGGATAAATTTTTTGAAAATTGTTACCGTATCTTATTAACATATTAAATTGTGTTAATTAATAATAAATGGGGGAGCTAAATGACTGAGATAACTAAAAGAAAAATAGAAGAGGAATTGTAGCCGAACGTGAAAAGGGCACCTGGGGTGAATGGGATCTATCCAATCATATTAAGAGAGGCAGCAAGGGAGGTAAGCAAGCCGTTAGCCATAATGATTAGAACATCCTTGGATTCAGGGGAGGACTCCATGTACTGCAGATATGCAAATTAATCCCCAATTTATAAAGGGTAATACGAGTAATTCCATACCTGTTAGCTTAATATCTGTTCCAGGGAAACTAAGTCACGGAAGGCTTTTCATTCTGTTGCACAAAAGACTGTACTTGAACAACGTGGCATTAAAGGCAAGTTGCTATAATGGATAAAGGGGTGGTTTAGTGGAAGAAGACAGTAGTTATCAATGGGTGCTGCTCTTCGTGGATTAATATTGTCAATGGAGTTCCCCAGGGTTCAGTGCTCGGCTCATTGTTGTTCTTAATATTGATGAAGGTATATCATGCTTAATGTCAAAGTTTGCCAATGATACAAAGGTTGGTAAACATTATCAGGGTGAGCAAATGTAAGGTACTGCATATGGGTAGCAGTAATTTCAGAATAAATTTTCAATTATGTGGTAGTACACTCAAGTTAGTGGAAAATGAAAAAGATCTGGGCATAATTGTGCAGACAGATGTGAAATACTCTGAACAGTGTAGACATGCTGCTAGGACAGCTCATGGAGTTTTGTAAATGATATATAGAAACTTTGTTAGCAGAGATAAGGTCATCTTAGGCTCCACCTTCAGTATTGCATACAGGTCTGGAGGCCTCGCTTTAGGAAAGATATAGGTCTGCTAGAACGGGTGCAGAAAATTTCAACGAGATTGGTGATGGTAACAAAGGGTAATCTTGCCAAAAATTGCAGCGTCTGGTGACTAGTTACCTGCGGGAAGATCTGATTGTGATGTTTAAGGCATTGAATGGATTGAGTTGAAAAATGATGGTTGCAGGAAAGATGGGCAGAAGTTTGCCTTCAGCCAAGCAGGTGTTTGATTGTTGGAACGTGTTATTGTGGAAGGGGACAGGATGAATAAATTCAAGGAAGAACTAGACAAATTTTTGAATGACATATGGAGGGATGAAGCGTGTTTTTAAGCTTGCTTTCTTGCATCATTTGCCACTACTATTACATCAGTTTCGCATTGATATCAATTTTTTTACAATTTTACAAAAGAGACACTGCCTGGGTATGGAAGAAAATTTTACAATTTTCTTCCATACCCAGTCAGTGTCCCTTTTGTATTTATAACACTCCACCCTCCCGAGTACGTTTTACACCAATAAACGGTAGACTACAGCGGTTATAATGAGTCCTCCATTCCTTCCGGGTGTGACCAGTTGAGCTACCAATGCTGAATGTGTTGGTCTGTCGCTAACAAAACGCTCCGGGACGTTACATAGGAACTCTGGGTTGAACATTCCAACTATGAACCACCGGCGACATGGATTGAGACATTTCCCTTTTTTTTTTTTTTTTTTTTTTGATTTGGTAGTTATTGGCGCATCGGCTTCTGTGGCCATATTGCACCTCCCAAGGTTTTTGCAGTACTTTGATCCAAGCCCGAGGCGGGAATCGAACCCGCGACCTTTGGGTTGCCGGGCAGGTACTTTACCCACTCGGCTAGCCCGGTCGGCTGACATTTCCCTGTTCAAACAAACATGGTTCTGTAGCAACGAACTAACACATTGTAGCGAGCATGGAACTGTCACATTTTCTTGATATCACAGCGAGAATCGACTTCGTATTGTGTAGGCTCCCGGGATCCCCAACCCGACCCCAAAACATATCAAACCCCCATGGAACCTATAATGCAATCGACACAATGTCTTTTGTCACTCAAGGTTCCATGGGGGTTTGATATGTTTTGGGGTCGGGTTGGGGTCTTCATCTACGATCCCGGATCTTTCGTGGACTATGAGTGAGGAATACATTAATTCATTTTTAAGTCAGTGGTAGTTAGGTTTAAGATAATACATTTTCTTACAAAAAGAAAAATTGTTTGGTCCACCTGGAGTATAACAGGAAAATTATTTCATTTTTGTAATATTGAATGGAACTAAAAATTCCTCTATAGAAGTAATTTTTGTCCCAAATTTCAGCGTTTATCCATAGAGGTTAAATTTATTCCACAGGATAAATTTATTCACCTTTTTTAAGCAGAAAACTTTGCCCCTCAAATTTACATTTCTTCTAATTCAGCATATCAAATTGGAATTCTACAGTGTTTATAATAATCGAACGAAAAAAATATTTCATATAGTTTTTAAAAGAGGCAAAACAAGAACACAAGCGTATGGATGTGCCAAGGCTTTTATTTCATTAATTTTTTTTAACGTATTTTCCTTCCAGATCTCATAACCAAAACAAATTATTTATAGCTGCCTAACATTCATTTAACCAATACCATCTTAATCAACTAGGATGTTTGGTTTTCCATCCAAACATCCTAGTTGATTATTGGCTGAAATTTTCCAAGCTTCCATATATGAAATGTGCACAAAGGCCAGATTCCACCATTCTACCCTGTCTGAGCGAGTAGCTAAAACGATTAGTGAATCATTGCAAATTTAGAGTGGTGTAAATTTATACGTGTTCTGAAGGAAACAAATTCTGAAACAAGATTTCCCCCCATTTTATTGTGGGGGGGAAACTGGATATCACTTTTTTTTTCATCAAGGGGAAACGGGCACAACGGGTTAACTTGGTGCCCACTCTCGCATCGTGGAAGACAAAAGGGCGTGGTGGAGTTTCTGAATCTTACTTTTCCCGAGTCTACATACAAAAAATTTGCAAAAAAAACTTAGAAATTGAGATTGGTACACACCCCACTACTAAATAAACACAAACTTCAGTTAATGACAATGTATATTTCATACGGGATGTGACAAAACAGGACTTGAGACATTTTTTAACAACAGCTTACAAAAACTACCAACAATCCTTAGCACATGCAAAAAATTCTTCTTTCATTTGTACTGTCGAATTCAGAATTTCCATCCATTTTATACCAATATTATGGAATAGCCCATTAGGAAAAGGTGGGAGTTTGCAACTGTCCATCACTAAATAGTCAATAAGATGTCCTTGCATCCCCTTCATAGCGTCTTGGAGCACCTGGATATTGCGGATCGTCTTACAGAAAGCAATTGTTTGTATCTCTTCGCTCTCTCCCTGAGGATAACGTGGAATTTCTCGACACTCACATGGGTGAATATCTTCTTTTCGAGGACACTTCTGCATCATCTGAGAAATCTGAGGCACGGACCAACAAATACCGAACAAAAAGAAGACACCACATAACGAAAACATCCATCTTCCTTTCATCTTGAGGCCCTGTGAATATAAAATAAAGACCATATTGTAATCCAAAATAATAATAAATACCTCGAAAACTAACATGCATTTATAAAATATAGAACTACAAACAAACGAGGATTTGTGTGCATAAATAAGTGGCTGAAATCCTAAGCATGATTAGCACCGACTAATCTTAGGTATCATGAAAAGTTTAAAAGTACTGGTTGGATTACAAACTGGATTACAATTCCAAGGCAGTTAAGTCTATTAGGAGTCCTATATTTCCCCTGTAAATTATGTTTTCTACAATAAGTTCGTAGGATGAAAAACTGCCACGCATTAAGCGCTACACAATAAGTAACTTAATTCCCTTCGCCTCCCTTCCTTGACAAGGAATTGTCGCTGGAGATAAATATTTCATGACTAGAAGTAGGACAACATCCTCTGCCATTAGAATGAACACATACGGCTTTATTTTAGCAGCACGCAATGCTCAGGAGTAATCAATTGTCCATGCGATAATTTTGTTTCATTATTTGCGGAAGCTGTACAAACGAACAGGACATTCTGTGTGTTAGAAACTGGGAAAGACCGTAGCCCAGTCAGGTACAAGTACAGAGGGAGGCACGTCACCTCTTCGAATCCATATGATACCACAAAAACTGGAATATGCATGCAGTAGGTCTTTTAAACTCCCCTGTCTCCCTATTTGGAGTTGCAGAATATAAATAGTAAATCTGTGTACACACAGTAGACTCCCAATTATACAAGGGTGGAGGGAAATAAATTTGCCTGGATGATCTGAAAGATGAACGAGTTGACGAATGCAAAGGATGCTGTTCTTGAGTAATTCAAGGGAGAAAATCACAAAACGTAAACACATCCGCAACGACTGCCACGCATTTCTTTTTGTTCTCCAACTTACACTGACTTTAGACTCTAGCGGTACTCCGATTATAAACTTATTTGTCCCTCTAAGAAGAGCTTCATCAAATTAATGTTTTAAGACAGGCCAGAACTACGAAACAAAATATCTTGATTGGTGTTCTCAATTTTGGGATATGTCCTTGGATAATCCTGGACAAATTTTTATATCTAAATTTCAGGATCCAATGACCATTTATATTTTCAGTCCTCAACAAATTAATTGACCATGGTCTCTGTTTTGCATGCTATAAACAAAGGATACAAACCCGACAACAGCTACGCTATTCATGTAACTGGAAAACGGTGTCCTTTAATTTAAGACTTAATTTTACACTGGAATTTACTATCTTAAAATAGTACATTGAGATTGTTTGTCATCAGAAAATACTAATACAATAAGAGTGGCTCGAGAAAGAGATCTACACGTTTACAGGCTGGCTTTGAGCCAAAGTCTTCCAATCATCCATGGAATTTAAACCCAGACTTTTCAAAACAGGTGATGGGCAATGAAGCCATTGGATTTATCAGGAAGATTAAACTTGGGGAAATCAGTGTTGGGCAGAAACCTATATAAGAGACTTTAAAAATAAACATCGTCTCGAGCAGAGGGGGGTCCGTTGTCCCGGGCGCCGAGCTTCAGGGATGCAAACTAAAGGAATCATCTATCACATTCACATTACCACACTCAGGGGCTCCAGGAAAATATGTTGCCCCCGGGCGTTGACGACCCTAGCTACGCTGTTGTCTCGAGATTTTTTTTTTAGTGTATTTCAATCTACTTGTCATGATAAAAGAATAAAAAGTACAATAGTTAAAATATATATTTGCTATATGAACAAAATTTGAAATATCCACAAACTCTGTTGATTAACAGCATTTGATGAAATCTTTGATTGCTTTTTTATGTGTAGGTTCATTTAATTCTATTGCACAGAGATCGACCAAAACATGCTTTGCGATCAACCATTTGAGGAGCTTTATAACATAAACAAATGAGTCAAAGCTCATTAAATATTTGTCATAAAATTATTTTTCCTTTGAAAAACAAAGTTTGTTTATTGAGCAATGCAGCTACAAAAAGCAATTTGAGAGTCCTGCCCACAAAAGTATTCTTTCAGAATAATAATACAGGCCCGCAGTTGGATGTACTTCAACAGATAAGTACAAAATGACTATTGCTAAAGAGGAAAGAATGTAATCAGCACGCACTACTCTTAACTATTGCTAAAGAGGAAGAATGCGCAACTGGTCTCCATCTTTAAACAGTTTTTTTTTGTTGAGTAAATTGACTTCAAGGTTGTGCTTTCAAAGATGGGGAGATCCCTTTCATGGGAATTTCCAGAAGGTACAAGTTACGTATGAAGAATAACGATTAAGGCAATTTTCTCCCTCACCAATTCATTTAAAAAACTTTTCTCCTCTTCTGCCTGTAAATTATTCATTTTACAGTCATCTTTTTTCTCGGACTTGCTTATTTCTTTATTGAACACTTTCTCTTAAATAGGAGGTCTACATTAAAAAAAACATGGTTCAATTAAATTCGGAGACTTGGACGGTTATTAATTTGGAGATGCCGATGTGTCCAAAGGAACTATTTTTACCATATTTGTATTTAAACGTACTCTTTGAGAAGGTAACAGCTGATATTGCGTCATCCACCAAAATGGTCATACTTACAAAGTCAATTAAGATAAAAAAAAAAAGTTCTGACATATATTGAAATGGTCTACAATTCCATCTTTCAGTTAGCTAACTGAGAAAGGCAATTAACCAACGTGTTGGTAACAATTTAAACACACTAGGAGGCACAAAACATTCAACCAGTATCCTCAAATTATAAAAAAAACTTTTATGGGCAATGTTTCGGATCCTCTATGAGTCCTTCAAGACAATTGAGGACGTGGGGGGGGGGGCGGTTAATGGTTGGTAATACTATGTGCTGTTTTAACAGAGTATGGACGCATCGAATAGCACCAAGGTACTTATTAAGCTATAACGAAAAACCCCACCAGGAAATCGAAACATGTACCTTGGGGTGATGTTCAAAGTGTCCATACTCCATGCTATTTTAAGAACCATCAATCTACCCCAAAGAAAAATGCATAGAAAACCTCGAAGTCCTTGCCTATATAGTTTTAGTAAATTGGGAGTACTGAGTGAAGAAAACTACCAACAGATGGGTTAAGTGGGTCTCCTAATTTAAAAATAACTTCGAAAGTTCCATTATGACACGTCCAATAATATCCATAATCTGTTTCGTTCAAATATCCTTGAAACCGACCACGTTCCGAGGTTCGAATGACAATCGGGGTTTTTACCACAGCATAATTAAATTTGTAGTTAAATTACGAGCGCTGAAATTTTCCTAGCGATTAATGCAATGAACTCCAGAACAGTCAGCGTTTATTTCTTACAATTTTCTCCGGACGAAAACGGAGACCAAACAACTTCTACCATCCCTTTCGCAACATCATTTTGAGTTGAGATATTTCATAATCTACACAATCATTGAAAATTAATAATCGGCTAATCGAACCTTGTCATTTTCAATCTTCGTTATCTCTAAGAAGCAAATCAGCAGTTTTAACTGAAATGAAATGATGATTGAAATGATCAATCATTCCTACGCAAGTATTTTATAATCTAAGTTTAATAGCTGCAAACAAGGAATCTATAAAGTAATAATCGTTTACTTGCTATTCAATAAAATAGTAAGGACCACTTACTGCAATTTTATTGTGCTCCTAATAGAAACGTAGCAGCAGGCTCCATTGATGCAGGGACACAACCAGAAGAGGCTCAAGCTCATAAGGATTTCACATTACGTTCCTTGCTTCCGCCCACAACCGGTAGTACAGAACACACGCAAAAGGTGAACTTAAGCGAACCTTTTGGGTTGTCTACATTAAGGTGTAGCAGTGTTGAAACCTGATTAACCCCCCACCTCCAGGTGTAACCTACATACTCTAACAGTCCCGAATTTATACATTAAAGAATCATGTCTAGAGCACCGGCATGTACTTAAAAAGCACGTTTCTGACTCATCAAAAGGCACGTAAGATGAAAGTGCAGCCCACCCACTTCCAGATACTCCAAGTACGCCTTCACTCCACTCAGTTTTAAGAATGTCATTTCCTAGTGAGTGCTCTTTCAATTCATGAAGGATGTACTGAACGTTTGTAGCGTTGAAGTCCGACTATAAAAGCGTATAATAAGCGGCCAAAACAGTAGTGTCCAACTAATGTCACGCGTCGCAATTAGGGTCCGTACACTGCTGTGAAGTGGAACGCGGGAAACAAGTTGAAAAATATGTACAAAGTTATAGAATTATATACAAAAATCTACTACACGAAAATAAAATTGTAATAGATCTCTGTCTCAAAATTTAATACCAAAGTAAGAAAATCGTATATTCATTTTTTTCATGAATCCAGAGTTTAAGAACTTTGATTTAAATGGCTAAGAGTGGCAACGGATTTATTTCATCGTTTGAACACAGTTCAGCTAAGCTAATTCCAAAACATCAGTTGGGTGGAAGATAATTGGAATGTTCTAAATTGTCAGTCAGAGGAGAGTACGACAGATAGCAAAGATGACACTGGATAAACGCGCGCAATAAAGTACCACATAACACATTGGAGGTATCTAGAAAACCATCTAAAAGTATATAGGGAAGTAACTTTATTCGAAAATAGAAAATGGTTCTTAATGTAGATTTATTGTAATTGTAGTGTCCAATGCAAGAACCACTTTTTCTTTTGACTTTTCTGATGCTGGAGATCCAGAAGGACGGCTCGGTTTTGATTTCCATAAGTTTGTTAGTTGGTATTCTGCTGGGATCCAGCAGAAATATCAAATGTTTGTTTGCCTTGTAGTTAGATCACTTTGGTTGGATCTGATTCGTTTCGAGATGGGATGATAGTTGTTCAATTCTACATTGCGTTGATGTGCCTTAAAGGACCGCCACAGATAATGTGCTGGTTTGAAAATCTAAGTACTTAAAAGCGAGGTAGATGGAAAAGAATTCTACAGAGAAATTGCTGAACTCTGTTGATAGAGAAGCACAAACAGTGAAAGCAGATAGGCTACAGCGTATATCTGATTATTGAGCATAGCTTTGGGTGTGGATAGCATGAAGGTATCTTATATTCAAGCTTGCTAAAGAATGTTTACTGCACTGATTGAAATAAATATCATATTTAACTACAATTGCAGTCTATAGAGGTTCACATTTTGATAGATTTACCCGCTTGCAGTACATAGAGGAGGCTAACAGGCTAAGGCAGTTCTGGTGACCTGGCTGCAGCGTCGGCCAGTAGTAAACTTAGTCTGTATACAGCTTTTGGTAATTGTGGGTTTTAATGTGTCCCGAGGCTAATTTAATAGCATGCAACTCTGCTGAGTAAATGCTGCATTTGCCAGGTACCTTACTCCGATACAACATTATTTGGGAAGATGGCGACAGATAACTCTGACCTTGGGCTATCAGTGAAAACAGACAAGGAGTCTTAAGTATTTATTCGGATTGGTGGGCAGCACACATTTGTTAGTAGACAGAATTTGGAGTGATGGTCATTCTCCATTTGTTAATAGAGAAGTTGCATGATGGTGTTCGAGCATGAAAGGGTGGAAGTAGTTGCCTTGGTGATAGGGATAAATTGTCTACCGTGATGTTAAGCTCTCTAGGCAACTCCTTGACATGAATACAAAAAAGGGACGATTGGCAGTCTGACGGTGTTATAAAGATTTTCCCTTCGTGTCTCAAAAAAGAGTGTCCGTGTGGGATGATCTGGCAAGGATTTTAGTTTGAATGAATACTGTGGAGACAACTGTTTCCTACGAAGCGATAACTATATGTTTCGACAGACTTTGGACTGAAGATGTTCACAATTCTCTAGTAGCAATACGATTCGCCTGATGGGGTCCAGGCGTCGGAGTACAGAGTCTAGCAGATGCTTATGTCCATCATCATCATATACAACTAAAATGTTTCATGAGCTAAAGCTCATCAACATATTTCACTAAAAATATAAAACTTAGCACATCATGGACCTTTAGCCACATGCCTCAGCCAACACAGTTGACCATAAGGCATGTGTTTCCATCCCTACCACGTGGAGGTAGGTCCTCTACTATCTCTTAGCATTATACAATCTGGTTTTAAGGACCATTTTCATATTTAAAATCTAGACATAAAAACTTCATTAAAATGTACTTACAATATATACACTATATACATATCAACACCGCAATAAATAAAATAAACATCTCCAATCTATATACAACCAGCACAATTTTATTACACAACACATCCATATAATAACACTGACTTTAAAACTTAAAACTCTAAAGTCTTATTCGAAAAACTTCAACAACATACTGCAAAAACGCAATATAATTTTCCCGACTTCGAAAGACTCCACACAGCTCAACAGTTCCACCCATTATCATCCTTAATCTTCTACGAAGACCCTCATACTGAGGGCACCACAGCATCAAATGCTCGCTTGTCTCCTCCTCACCACAACTACAACTGCTGCTCTCAGATAACCCTAATCGAGCCAAACGAGCCCTGAGACCATGCCCTGTTACAACCATTGCTGGATAAAGTCCCAGCATAGGCCAGCCCTTATTCAACCTTTGAGCCATAACATCTGGGAGAAATTTATATGTGACTCTTCCATTTTCGGACTGCGTCCACCGCGCTTGCCAGATCCTCGCTATCTCTATATCTAATCGCTTTCTTTCTGATCCAACATCAGATCGACCATAAACTTTATTCACATCTGGACAAGCCTGCATGCCAAGAAGCTCAGCTGGGATCCCTCTTTTAGTCTTGTACAACAGAAACCTCTGCGCCACCACTAAGTCAATTGGGAAATTTCCCGACAGAACCTGCAACGCATCCGTGGACACAGTCCTACAAGCTCTAGTTAGCGCCAGAATCGCCAACCTCTGCGATGCAAACAAATGTCTCTTAACGAATGCATGAGTCACCGCACCGCCCCAGGCACCACATCCATAAGTAATGATCGCTATGTATACGCAATCATACATCAGTTTAAGAGCTCTTCCTCTTAAGCCCCATTCTTGGTGCACTACTCTCCTAATTCTACCGTATACTTTCTTTATCTTTTCTCTCAGGTACCTGGCGTGCGGCACAAAACTGAGCTTCTCATCTATCATCAAGCCAAGGTATTTAACTTGTGTACAATAGCTCAATGAGCGCCCTCCGACCCTCACAGTAGGATTTCTACTAGCACTAAGCTTTCCTTTCAGGAGCATACAGACGGTCTTTTCCAGAGAAATGCTCAACTTATTCAAGTCTGCCCAATCACTCAACTTGCTCAAAGCCCACTCAGCCCTACTCTCTAGGGCCAGTCGGGCATCGCCTTGAATCAGCAACAACACATCATCTGCGTAGGCCAAGATCTCCACATCTTCCCAATCACTATTAAGAATGTCGTCAAGGACGAGGTTCCACACCACAGGCCCAAAAATCGAGCCCTGTGGTGCTCCCCTCTCCACCCTCCGATCTACGGAAGTATATCTACTCTTAACAATAACTGTTCGATCAGAGAAATAGCTCCGCATCAGTCGATATAAATTCATTGGGCAACTAATCTTTCTCAATCGTGCCAGTATACTGTCCCACCAGAGAGAGTCAAAGGCGCCCCTGAAGTCAATAAAGACTCCTAACACATATTTCCTTGGACTACTCCGCACAATCTCAAGCATTCGAGAGACCGCATCCTCCGTAGCCTTGCCCTTAGTAAAGCCATACTGCCTAGGCGACACTAGCCCCTGTTCAACATATCTCCGCATTATTCTACCCACTAGCAACCTCTCAAAGGTCTTACCCAAAACAGATAAAAGGGCAATTGGCCTATAGGACTGTGGATTTTTTGTATCCTTATCAGGATGTTTCAGCAATAATCTCAGGGTTGCCGTTTTCCAGCAACTTGGGAAAATTCCCTCGCTTAGACAAGCATTGTAAACTGCGAGCAACAACCAAGCATGCGTTTCCCCTATCTTGTTCAGCACCTCTATGAAGACTTCGTCTCCACCGGGCGCTGTCCCAGCCTTTGATGGCTGCAGTGCCAACTTGAGTTCTTCCAGACCAAAGTCTTCCTCCACTTCTTGACTAATATACGCTATATTTTCCGCTCTCACCCGTCCCTGAATCGGCGAATCATCCACCGGAGAGTCATTTGGAAACAGGGAACTCAAAATTTGGGTCATAGACTCCTCCCAAGTCAAAGTCTCGGCATCATTTACACAGATAGAGTGAGCAACCACATCTACCCGAACACGCCCCATCATTATTTTATATGGGAGTCCCCATGGATCTTTGTTTCCCTCAACTCTAACAAAGTCCTCCCATGCTTTCTGCTTTGCTTTCCTTATATCTCCCACATACCTATTTCTAGTTCTCCGATACGTTCCCCAATAGGTATCTGCCAACTCTGACCCCGAGCTCCTGGCTCGCTGAGCCCGCCTTCTCATGGCATTTACCTGTCTCCTCAAACTCTCCAGGTCTCCACTCCACCAGGGAACAGCTCGAGCAATCTTTCTTCTTCTAGACATTGAGCTGCGTGAAGCCCCTCTCAGCATGCAAGTCACAAACTGTGCCTTTGCTTCGGCATTGCTGCTAGCAAACGTGCTCTCCTTCCCCGCTAGCCACTCATGAATACTTTTATTAAACTTGCCCCAATTAACAGACTTCCTAATTAGTATGCCAGGTGCCTCTTCCAATAGCTCTCTCTCACGAGCAACCACCTCAAAGCCTATCACCCGGTGGTCGCTCGTCGTCCAATCCTCCCAAACACACCATTTACGGATCATAGATACAACATCAGCCGTACCCACAGTAACATCAATATTCGACTGACCGTTAACTGTACTGAACGTGCTCGGGAATCGTGGGCGATTCGCAACCTCCAGGCGACAGGCCACAAAACATTCTTCAAAAAGAGCACCTCTGGCATCACTCTCTAGACTATGCCATGTTCTCGATTTGGCATTAGCATCTATTCCAAAAATTATTTTCTTCCCTCTTAAGACACGACACACCTGTGCCACATACTCAAGATAGACATCCGGCGCATCCCGGAACTGGCAATATAGACTAACCACATAAAACTTGCCAAGTTTACTTATCACTTCAACACACACTCCATGTGTGAATGTTAACCCATGTATCTGAGTGACTACCAGGTCCGGATTGCACACCACAACAGCTGCCTGGCAATCGGTATCATATTGCGCCACCTTATAGTCTAAAGGATATCCCCTCACAAAATTACCCACTCTGTAGGGCTCCTGCACTAGGAGAAGGTCACACAATTCTCTTCTTGTCCTCTCCGCCAGCTGCAATGCAACCTGGTAGGAGCGCTGACCATTAACCTGAAATATTTTTAATTTCGAAAATACACTGTTTCTGGGTGTACTACCCATTAACAGGCTTCTTCTTCACTTGCTCCATAAACCTCTTGAACTCAGGACATTCTTTACTTCTTACTGTAGCCGACCGGGCTAGCCGAGTGGGTAAAGTACCTGCCCGGCGACCCAAAGGTCGCGGGTTCGATTCCCGCCTCGGGCTTGGATCAAAGTACTGCAAAAACCTTGGGAGGTGCAATATGGCCACAGAAGCCGATGCGCCAACAACTACCAAATCAAAAAAAAAAAAAAAAAAAAAAAAAAATCACTTCTTACTGAATGGTCAGCCCTCCCACCTACACGCTTACAATTGACACATTTAGCTTCATCTTTGTGTCGAGGACACTCTTTGAAGATGTGACCCTCTCCAGCACAATGCCCACAAGTCAACCGAGCCTTACAATTTCTGGACACATGTCCGAAAGCTAAACATTTGAAACACTTAGTAATAAAAACAATATCCCTTACACGATGTGAGCTCCAATTAATATAGACTCTGCCCCTCTCCACCAAGAATCGTCTGATTGTCTCAGGGACCTCTAATATCCAATTTCTGACATCCCTGTCAAAAACCTTGGCCACTGACCTGATATAAGTATCCTGAATGAACTGATCTTTGCTCATCTGTATGTCACGCACATTCTTCTGATACAATTGATCAAGAAACTCTTCCTTCTCGATACCTCCGTCAACATCATATATAATAATTCGGCAGCCTTGCTTCCGAGGCACTTCTATCTTCATCCCTCTAGTCTTAATCATTTCGCATTGCATAACTCTATCTAGGTCACTCTTGGAGTCAACCTCCAAGACAACTCCTTGGTCCCGAATGGTTCGAAATGCCCGAACCTTGACATCTTTTAATTCCGGTCTCACATGCTTAATCACCTCTTTGTGAACCTGCTCACTAGTCTTAAGGCGATCAGAGTCTGTCTTTATAAAAACTGCATGTCTTTCTTTCGCCGGCTTCTCCACTACTCCTTCACTTCTTTTCACCACTTCTGCAAATGTCTGATTCACCTGGCAGACAATATCTCTCTCATGCAGTTTAGCACGCAAGACCCGATTTTCCATATACATCTTTATAGCTTTGGATTCCAGTGAATCCCACATATCCAATATGCAGTTCATAGCCATAGCCGCCCTGTTAATTTTATTAGAATCTTTAAACATGAAGTCTCGAAGCTGCTTTCTCACTTGTTTGATGTCGGCAAAGGCTTCATCTAATTCATCCTCGTCCTCCTCGCTTTCTACTCTAAGTCGTTTCTTTGAAGAGCGCTGTGCTGTATCCACACTCATCAGTTCTTCAGGCTCTCCCCTTGCTTCCTGAACAGAAGTCCCTGCTTCATTATTTTCAATGCTAGGCATCCTTTCCAACCGCACAGAAAGGGACCTCAATCTTGGTGGAGGGGAGTCCCCTTCCTCTATCTGAGCCACATCCATCTCATCACCAGGCAGCCTGACATCCTCAGGCCGCGCAGCCATACCACCTAGTAACAATAACAATCAACAAAAACAATAACAAAGAGAATGTCGTAATAATAACAACAAGTTCTAGACAAAAGTTTCAAATAAGTCCAAATTCCACGTCCAAAAGGGCACGGAAATGCTTGAGAAACCTCTTCTGAAAACCCACACTACACTTGTATGTCTTTTAGTTGTTTACCAACAACAAGGCCCTTCTCAGCCGACCAGGCTTCGCCTGGCCGCCCACCCCGCACAAACGTGGATGTGAGGGCCCCTAAGTATCACCACTTTACACAACACTGAGAAAAACTAAAATTGATAGTAGTTCCTACCAAAAGTTTTGAATCACAAAAGCACTTAGTTTTTAACGATCGCTGTGCACCCGTGGTATTCTACTTACTCGCGGGGCATGCTTATGTCCAGTACGAATAATTTAACTTAAATCGTACGAGTGCACAATAGAGGCTCAATAGTGCATTACATGAGGTTGCACGTAGGACATTCAAGCCAGGTCACAGTGCAAGCCTCGCACACAGTTCACAGATTTGTAGAAAGGTCAACTTTCTATCAAATACGAGCCCCAAAAATCTAATTTCAGGTATTTGAATAGCATTTTGCCCTAGTCTCAGTTCAGGTTGAACTTGCAGAAAAATGTACATAAACGGCCTTTTGAGGGGAGAATCTGAAGCCATTATTCAATGGCTTCAGGTTCTCCCCTCAAAAGTGGTCAATGGCATGCTGCAGTCGTCTCTCAATTACCCTCATGTTGCAGGATTGAGAGCATATGCTAAAATAATCAGAGGTCAGTTTATAGTTGGAAGTTGATTGATGGAATTCACTTTGATGGCAAGAAGTGTAGCATTTAAAACTGATCCTTGAGGTACTTCCTCCTCTTAGCTAAAAGGACAAGAGAGGGTAGATCCTACACGATGGGACAAATTTTTCAATAAAAGCTGTAAGATTGTTTCTAAGGCCGAAACTATATAGTTCTTTTAAAATTTCAAATCTCCAAAGTTGTGTCATATGCTTTTTCTCTATCGAAGAACACAGACCAGGTTTTCTATTTTCAAAAAGACATCTTGAATGGATGTCTTTTTGCCTCCAATATAAGTCAGGCATCGACTATTCTCTTCAGGATTTTGCACGGACAGCCAGTCAAAGCGATTGGACTTTTTCCTGGAAAACAAAGGGAAATTTCTGGAAAACTTAGGAAAATCATTTCCTAAGCCAGGAAAAAATCCCAAACAAATAGTTTGAGATTTTTTCCTGGCTTAGGAAATGCAAGCATGATTTAAGATTATTTCATAATGGATGAAATCTGGTCAAGCAGCACGTCCCTAGATAAGAGTTAGAATTGTTTTTAACTCTTCTATGGTAAAGAGCCCATTATAGAAATCTTTAGAATTGAAATTTAATTCGCAACTTTTCATGTTTGTCTTTCAGGATCGTCAACTCTGCGGAGTCAGAGGATGTTGAAAAGATGGTGGCAAATGTCTCCCCAAAATCTAACCTCAATAGCTCCCAAAGGAGCTATTGAGGTTAAATCTGCAATAACCCATCCATTATATTGGAAGATCTAGGTAAACCTAAGCAAGATCAATGTATATTTCCCTTTTATTTTCCGGATTTTGTCCCAAACAACTTTAGTGCTGGTGGACTTGGTAATAGTGGATGTAAAGTGGATCCACAAATCCATTTGGCTCTGACGGAGAATATATTTTGCTTCGGCAAGTGTGCGTGCACATTTGAAGGTTAAGAAATTGGCGGTGGTAGGATATAGTCGGAATATCCCCAAAGCTTTTGTGTATTCCACCAAGATTTTCGAAATGGTGGAAACTGGATAGATTTTTTTCGGAATTGCAGCTGCATGGACATGTTTTCTGTGACGTACGCCACTCCATCATTGACAGGCTCCCGATTGACTGTACTTTGCCAAATGTTGAAAGAATTGCAGTCAGCCTGGTCAACCCCCCTCGGCAGTAACCTAGAAGGTAGACACAGTCTCCTGTTAAATAGGCTGCTTATTATGGGAAAGTGATCACTTTCATAGAGGTTCTCATCTACCTCCCAAGAAAACAAGATAACAAAGATTGCCTCCAATTCATATATACACCCTCTGGGCAGATATGGAAGTTCTGAACACTCATCTAATCGTGAACAACGAAAGGTGAAGAACAAAAGCAGAAGAGCTGCAAACCCGACTGGAGCTGCTTGACAAAATAAGACAGCAAACAGTGGCACCAAGAACATACGCGGAGGCCAACAGAGAGACCGACACAGCACCAACCGAAAAAGGGACCTCCAACTAAACGACCAATGACAAACCCAGACACACTGTCATCCTGAGACTGCTCCCAGAATATTCCATGGAGTCTAGCCAAAACCTCAAAAATACAGTTAAAGATAATTAAAAAGCAATATAGAGATGTAAAATAAAGACCAGGCGCCTAAGAAACAAAGGAGTTCTGATAGAAACAATGAACCCACAAGATGCGACAAAAATCAAACAAGCTCCCTCCCTAATAGAGGTCAGATTCACCACGGACAACCAAAAATGAACAGTCCAATAATATTAATATACGGTGTCCTCAAAAGAGTACTCCCAGGAGGAGATACTAGAGGACCTCTACTTGAAGAATCACAGCCACTTCCAAGAGGAGGTCAAATCACATACCACAATAAGATTCAGTTCAGACACTGCAATAAAAACAACAAACCGGATAATTGGATTCAGCCCCAAACTACTGCAGACCATACTTCGAAGTGACAGAATACCGAAGCACAGATAACGAAGATTCACATTAGTGAAAAAAAGAAATGCTTTCTATGCATGGCATACAGCAGACTGCACCCACAAAACAGTCACCTGTGGCCACTGTGCAAACGGAGTCCACGTCTATGCAGATTGCAAACAAAGAAGGGAACCACTGCAGTGTGCCAACTGCAAGAGACGAAAGAGAGACCCAAATCACCCGATAAGGGACAACTGTTCCGAACATAAGAGCTGTTGAAATGACCAATAAATGAACCCTCGATGGATAACACATACAAAAGAAACCAGAACACTGGAGAAACAAGAAATCAAAGTCCTCCAAATAAACGGGCAAAGATTCAAAACATGCTGCGATGAGATAAGGGTGATAGCAACAGAAAGGAAATTCTACATAATCAGCATACAGGAGCCATTCTTCTCCTCCCAAATTGGGATACTGATAACAAAATAATGTGATTACCAACAACAGCAAGGATCATTGCTGCAAACGAAACACACCGAAGTCGGCAATCATCATCTTAAATAATGAAATGGACGTCACAGCAATCACTGGAGAATTCACACCAAACACTGTGCCCTGATCTCCAACGGACATATCTCGTTCTACCTGGTCTCACTTTATAGTCTGTCGGCAGAAGACGTACACATCACCCCCCCCCCCCAAATGGACTGGACAGGATCTGCACTAAACTTGCAGCGAGAAATCTAATAACAGCAGACTTAAATGCCAAATCCCACCTCTGGCACAGCAGGCAGACCGACAGGCAACAAAGGAAACCTATTCAACTCTGTGGCTGAGTTAGTCGGTCTCAAGTGTACATACTGACTTACTCATTCCTCCCGGAAACTGTGGTTTTCGTACAGACAAACAGACAAACCGACTACGAACATACGCAATTAACAGACAATAAAACACGCAGTACGGCAGATGAATTTAATTATTCGGGTGGCCTAAAAATAGTAGTTTGGTTTATTCGAGGACCTAATACAAAGTTACAACCCTCCGAGTATAAAATACAGCTAACAAACCCTACACCTTCTCCACAATATATGGAGAATCCAACATAGATGCTACAATAACCTCAACAAGAATGAATAGCAAAATAATTGACTGGGACGTCCACCCAACACTGATCAATAGTGACCACACAGGAATCACCCTTCAAGGTGAACGAAACCACAGGACCAAACGAGCAAGTATAACGGATCTCAGGATATATAGAATGGACAGGATAAACTGGAAAAATTGCAAAACACACTGCAAATATTCTTCAGAGCTCAACCTCCTAACGGCATACGAGTACGCCTTCTGTGTTTAATCCAGACTCTTTCTGGCTATGGATTAATCCACAAGAAGAAAAGAAAACAAACCAAGAAATCAACAGTAGCATGGCGGAACTCCTCCCTTACCACACTGAGGGCACAAATACAACAGACAAGAAAACTGCTACAAAGAAACACACCTCTCCGCACACGATGTCCAAATCTATAAAACCGACCTCAGAAATAAGAGGAAAAAAATACTATAAAAAATAGCAGACGCAAAAACCAAACGCTGGCAGGGACCGGTTAAACAAACAGGAAATACAGAGCCATGGGGACTACAATACCTATTGTATTGTAGGATTATGATATACAACATAACCAGAAACAAAATAACCAGTGGAGAGGTATACAACACAGTGACGGCAGGAAGAGACCGACAGCTTGTACTCAACGGTGGATACCATCGCCAAAAGTCCCTATCCCACCCAACAAGCAACTAGACGAGTCCCCGAACAGGCAGAAATCAAAAACAGCAATAAAAACTACAGAGGCTATACAGAAACAGTTTACCCCAGAGGAACTGACCCTGACGATCTTTCACCTAAACCCAAAAAAATGCCCAGGACAAAACCTGGTTGAAAACTAGATAATCGCGAAATTCCACGAAAAATATCCTGAATACGTACAACGAATGCACTCTGGAGGGAGTCTACCAGAGGATCTGGAAGACTATCTTCCTCAAGATCATCCACAAACTGGGCAAACCAAAAACAGATCCCAGGGCATAAACCCATATCACTCCTAGCCAAATTAGGAAAAATCTACGAGAGAATCATAGCCCCCAGAATAAACATACTTCTGGGAGACCAACACCTTCAAGCAAGTTGCCAAGATGGCTTCAAAAAGGGTCATGCCATTCAATCAGCCTTTTGAGGGCGCCTTTGACACGCTGTGGTGGAAAGGGGCCCTTGGGGCGTTGAGACAAGCATAATGTGACCAACAAATATTTAAGGTACTAACGCCATACTTCAGCAACAGATTAGTGAAAGTACACGCAAAATACCTAACCTATGAAAGCCCTGTCACCATAGTTTGCCCGCAGGGATCACTCCTGGGACCTCTCCTCGTAATGGACCAATGGCTCAACAAGGACAACGCAGATGATCTTGTCGTGGGAAGACCAGGAAAAACGGACAATGCAAAGCATAATAGACGATCTAACACAATGAACAAATAAAAACAAATTAAAAATATCTGCAAAGAATATCCTTATGGTCTTCAAAGGAAAGCTAAACCACAAGGGACCACAGAAAGTACTACTAAAAAGCACACAAACATGCATGCAACACATCACAGAACCTGCTATAAATATGCACACCGGGCTTCGAACAGACAATTGCACAGGTTGGCATGCAAGATGGCACGTTCAACAGAACTGATCATCTCAACAAATGCTAAAGGATGATTAACATGGTATAAGGAGCGTGAATCCTGGACTGTAGAGCAGTGGAAAACAGTCCTATGGATACGCGACTTGAGGTTCGCACTCTACCAGTCCCTAATGGCCGTTCCTAGGTATGGCGAATGCCAGGGGAACAGTTCCTTCTTGATTGTATCCTCCCAACAATGAAGTTTTGTGGAGGCAGTGTCATGGCATGCACGTGAATAAGCTGGGTGTTCTCCTTGGCAGTTAACGCAGTTGTTTTTTTAGCTGAACATGTTTTTTCGTGGTACTTTGCAGCACACCCAGCTCATGCAAGGGCTCCACGGCAACCGCATGAAATGTCCATATTTCTGGCACCTAAAGCACCACCCGGGATTTGGGACATTTGGACAATTAGCGTAGCCAGCTTTGATCTCATTACATGTTGGTGAATTGAACTTCCAGATGTTTCAAGTGAGAAACAGTTTCCCATCAATACGTGCAGAAATTCTTTTAACAGCGATCACTCCCTGTGGTTTAGTTCAGAGCAGATTTCGTCATCAGTAACCTGAATAAGGTCCCACTCTAAAATGACAACCCGAATCCTCCCGATTAACGTTGCTCCGAGTAGCTGCTCAAAGTATCTATTATTTTTGATTCCAATTAGGAGGTCCCCAGAACTAAGCCTCTTAACTGATTTAGGGGGCCCTTCAAATCCCTACAAACACTTCTGTATAAAAAATGGCGACATTTTCGCAATAGATTTTTCAGTTTTGGAATGGATGATTAAAAATCTTGGGATAGTCCCTGACAGTATTTCAGTTCAGGGTCACTTTGAATTAGCATTATCTGTTACACCGTTTGTTTTTCAGACAGGGACACAGTTGGGGGCCCTTAAGAAATAAGTTTATCAGCATTCATGGTGTTTTTTAATATTGGTTCAGTCCCGGGCTCTCCACCCACCATGGAGCCCAAATGGGACGTCCACTACCTAGCAAGCAACATATGCGGTCAGGAGTGGAACGCCAGGGCTACCCAGATACCATACCCGCAATCCTGAATCCCCACCATCGGACCATGAGGGTAGGGGCATGACATTGACACAGCTGGCCCTCACAGGTGAACCCACTGATTAATCTGGCCAGGCTTTCCAAGACCATCACTCGTCTTTTTTGCCTATAGGATAACGCGCCACTGCTTGAGCGTGACATGACATTGACAGGTTGTCTGCAAAAAGATATTTTTACGGAATTCGGAAGGTCATTAGTTGATTAAGTCTAAGAGCAAAAAGAGTGGAACTTGGTATTGATCCTTGTGGTACTCCTTGTGTACGATATTTGGAAGGACCGATGTTGAAAATTTTGAACAAGGAGGGAAAAGTTACTTCGAAGTCGTAGCTCATAAAGATCATAGACTATTCCATAATTCCATGTAGTATCAAATGTTTTTTCTATATCCAAACTCAACCATTACCATACGATCTTTTTTGAATGCATTTCGGATATCAGATTCTGCTTTGATCATAAGGTGAAGAGAGGATCTGTGCTTGAGAAAAACAAATTGAGTAGCGTTTACCAAATTTGGTTTCTAAAAGCCAAGTTAAGTTGCCAATCTTTCAACATTTTTCCCAAGATAGTCAGAAAGATATCAGGTGATGATACAGTGATCACCAAAACAGTGTTCAGGTGCGATATCGAAGATAGAACAGCTGTTAATATGGATGGAAAATCAGATTCAGAAGCGAGTGCCCCTGAGTCTAATGACCATTCAAGCAAAAGCAACAAGTATTTATAAAGATATTAAGGATAAGTACGGCGAACCTCAACCCAAGTTCGTAGCAAGCAACGGGTGGTTTAATAGGTTCAAGCATCGCGCTGGTTTCCACAATGTTAAAGTATGCGGTGAAGTCGCCAGTGCCGATTCTGCAGCTGCAGAGAAATTGTGATGTGTTGGAAATAATTATTCATGAAGGCGGCTATTCAACGCAGCAAATTTTTAACGTTCACGAGACTGCTCTGTATCGAAAAAAAAAAAATGCCGAATCGAACATACATTGCCAAAGAGGAAGAGGCAATGCCAGGTTTGAAGGCGTCGAAAGATGGGGCTACGCTCTTGGTTGGGGATAATGCATCGGGAGATTACAGATTAATACCACTGTTTGTGTACCATTCTTGAAATCATCGCGCATTTAAGGGCATCAATAAACCCATCCTACCCGTGCATTTCCGATCGAACCAGAGAGCATGGATAACAATATCTCTTTGAGGATTGGTTTAAATGCTGCTTTTCCCAGAGGTTGAAAAATATTGTAAAGAAAACTACGTTACCTTCAAGATTTTGTTTCTATTAGATAATGCTCCTGGATATCCTATTCATCTAGATGATGTCAATTCGAACGAGAGTCATTTCTACTTCCAAACACAACTTCACTCATCCAATCTATAGATCAGGGCGTTATTTCGAATTTAAAAGCATCTATTTACGCACAACATTTTGCTCAGGCATTGTCTACAGCAGATGATGAGAAAAATTTTACGTTAAGAGACTTTTGGAAATCTTACAATATTTACCACTCCATCTTAAACATAAAGGCTGGGCGGAAGTTGTTTAAATGGCGCATGGAAGAAAATGTACACGTAAAAGGCTACGAAGGATGTGAAAAACACGAATCATATGAAGAGGTTACAGATAAGTTGCAGAGCTACTTCAGTTGGAGGTTGATGCCAAAGACGTGGAGGAATTAATAGAGGAAGAGAAGGAATTATCTAAAAAAGAACTTATTGATTAGCAGGCAGCGATAGTAAATAAAGAAAATGCTGACGAAGCTCAAGATGAATCAAATGAGGAGGCGAGACGCTTCATCACAAGAGAGATAGCAATGGCATTTCGTGAAATTGCATCGGCAATGGCGAGGTTTTAGAAGGTGTATCCTGACAGCTTAGAGGGGAACAGGTATTCTATGTGTTATCAGACACTCAGTCTAAAACACTGATGGATCCAATATCTTTCTATTACAGAAGATATAGAAGTCCGGTTGGCCTGCCTCCTTAAAATCCACTCATGCACACCTTCTCGATGGTAAGCCCTGTTACGTCACTTAGGTGGCAACGAACGTGTAGAGTGGTTCTCTTCAAGGTGCCTGGTCAGCATGAAGAGGAAAAGACCAAACCTTTAGCATATGACAGCACGACGAAACAAATGGCCCTCAGTCAACAGCGGCTTTCACTCTCCCTGTTACGGCAGCGAGAGAATCAGAGTGGAAGCAGAGGGTGCTAAGAATCTCTGGGTACGACCAGGCTGCCATGCACGGAAACTGAACTTTGCCTGTTAAAACGTAAGATCACTCATCGGTGAAGACAGGATATTAGAGCTGGAAAAGGAATCAGAAAATGTGAATTGGAATATCATCGGTTTGGCTGAAACAAGAGAACAAATGAATCCCTTATAAGTTCATTAAGTGGAAATCTGCTGTACACCAATGGAAACAGTGAAAGGAGAGAAGGTGGAGTTGGGTTTCTGGTCCATAAAGATATAAAAAACAACATTTTGGAATTTAAAATGTACATCACCAAGGGTGTCAAGACTAATACTCAAGATTTCTAAGAGGTACAAGCTAAAGGTTATAATGATTTATGCACTAAAATCGAGCCATGATGAAGAGGTCGAAGAAATGTACACCGAAATTTGAGTCTAGATGAGCAGAAAAAAACCAACTACACTATAATTATGGGGGACTTCAATGCTAAGGTTGGAAAAAGACAAAACAGCGCAGAAAGGGGAACTACAAGAAATTTTGGAATTGGTGAAAGAAATAAAAGAGGTGAAAGACTTGTGGCATTTGCAGAATCGCGAGGATTGTCAGTAATGAACACCTTTTCAAGAAAAGGGTAAACAGAAAGTGGACATGGAACAATCCAAATGGATTAACAACTAATGAAATTGACTTCATCCTCACTAACAGAAGATATATTGTGAACGATGGTACTGTCCTGAATAAGGTAAATGTTTGAAGTGATCACAGAATGGTAAGATGCACACTTGATATAGATGTAAGAAAAGAAAGGAAAAAAAACTGACTCGAGTAAATAATACAAAAGGTCTTTGAGATAACAGAAGAGGAGAAAAAGCAGTATGTTCTGGAACTTAAGAACAAGTTTCAGCTTCTGCAGACTGCTCAGGACCAAGATATCAACGAGGAATATTACAACTTTCTGAAAGTGATAAAGCCCAAGAAAACTATAGGGAAAAAGAAATCCAAAGAAGAAAAAATTAGTCAAGAAACACTTGTCATGATGAACCGAAGACGACAAATGAAGAGCAAGAAAAACACTGACAGGGAGAAAATTGAGTATACTGAGTTATGCCAAGCCATTAGAAAGAGACTCAGAGAGGACATAAGAAGATTTAACGCAAGAAAAGTAGAACAAGCATTAAGGGAAAACAAAGGATTTAAATCAGCAGCCATGAGCAGTAATACAGAAAGACAAATGATACTGAAACTGAAGAATAGCGATGGTGTACTTATAAATAGCAGAGAAGGCATAATTTAAATAGCAGAAGACTACTATAGAGAATTATACAAGGAGCGAGGGAACGATACCAGCAGTGGGGAAGATGGATTGCAAAGTAGCAACACATACAACATACCCGATATTCTTCCTGATGAGGTGGAACATGCATTGAAGAAAATGAAGAATCGGAAAGCCCCGGGGGAAGATGAAGTTACTGTAGAGTTGTTAAAATTGGGAGGAAGAGACATAACACAAAAACTGGCAAGGCTCTTCACAAAGTGCATTCAAAAAGGTGTGACGCCTAAGCAGTGGAATAATGCAATCACAGTTTTGCTGCATAAGAAAGGAGATAAATCAGAAATTGGAAATTATAGACCAATTAGCTTGTTATCCCACATCTACAAGTTGTTCACAAGGGTCATTACTAACAGATTAGAAAGAATACTTGATGAGAATCAACCGAAAGAGCAAGCTGGCTTTAGGACAGGATTCTCAACTAAGGATCACCTTCACGTAATATCACAGCTAATGGAGAAAGCAAATGAATATAAAACACCATTATGCCTGGCATTTGTGGATTATGAAAAGGCATTTGACTCCATACAGCATAAGGCAATGTTTCGGGCACTGCAAAGACAAGGCATAGATACTCCATATATTATGATTTTGAAGAAAATATATGAGAATGCTACCTCCTTTATTAGACTAGAAAAAGAGAGTAGGAAATTTAAAATTGAGAAAGCACTTCGACAATATCTCCGAAGCTGTTTACTGCTGCCCTTGAGGAAGCTTTCAGAAGATTAGACTGGTCGCAGAAAGGAGTCAATGTGAACGGAGAGTACCTAAACCATTTACGATTTGCAGATGACATTGTGGTCATAAGCCACGATCCCAAAGAATTAGAGGAAAATCTTAATCAGTTATGCACAGTTAGTAAGGATTTTGGACTAAAGATGAATATGGCTAAAACAAAAGTAATGATGAACAAGTATGCCACGGAAAGGGAAATAATGATTGTAGGAGCAGTAATTGAAAAGGTGGAGTCATATACTTATCTGGGACAAGTCATCAGCTGTAATACCTGGGTGCAATAATAAATGGCTGGAAGTCAAGAGAAGAATAAATTTTGGATGGACAACATTCAGGAAATATAGTCATATACTGAAGAGCAATAACCCAGTTTATCTGAAAAGTAAAATAATGAACCAATGTGTACTCCCCACCATGACTTATGGAAGTGAAACTTGGGCACTCAACAAAAGAATGGAAGAAAAGCTGAGAACTACACAGCGAAGAATGGAACGATTTATTTTAGGAATCAAGACTGTTAGATAAGAGAAACACATGGATTAGGCAGCAAACTCAAGCAAAAGGACATTCTTGTCCAAACTAAAATGGTCATGGGCAGGACACATAGCTCGAAGACATGATGACAGATGGACTAAGAAAATAACAGAATGGTACCCAAGAAGAAAAAAAACCTAGAAGAAAACCTGGAAGACAAAGGCAGAGATGGATAGATGAAATTCAAGAGTTTGTGGTTAGTAAATGGATGACGATTGCACAAAACAGAAGCAACTGGAAAGTTGCTGGAGAGGCCTTCATTCTGCAGTGGATTGAAAATGGCTGATGACATCCTGACAGCGAACAATTCTTAAAAATTAAGGGAGGTGTGAATGATATGTTTGCTACAAAGAAATCTACGATGAAAAGAAAAAAAGCCACCGTTCAGTCATCCATTAATATGTTCTTTCGTAGGGTTGAGCGGCCGACCCTTCTAAATCTCCACAGCGGCGCACTTATCAGCTGAAGGCGTCGATTCTGGCAACGACGCTCGAGAGGTAAAGCTTACTGACGTTACACCTGTCTTCTCTCTTTTTTGTAATTTTATAATTTTAAATTGCAAAACTTTTGTATTTTTCCTGAGCATGAGATAGAAAATTGAATAAATACAATAAATAGTTCTTTCACATGTTCGTCGAACATTTCTTTTTTGATTTAATCAATTCAGGGAGCACAAAGTATGCACAAACTGCACAAGCATGGAGGATATTCCGACTTACGTAAAATCAGAGTTTTTTTTTTTTTTTTTTTGAACACTCCCAAAAACGAGAGGTATTAGAACCTATAGTACTTAGCACCGTGCTCGGGTTGAGAAGACGAAAGAAGATATTTGTTGACATTGGACTTGAACTTCTGCAGACTGTAATTTTCAGGAAATACGTATGAAGGAAGGTTGTTCCAGAAAACGGAAGTTGAATGAATAAACGAAGAAGATGGAAAGTTAGTTCTGTGAGTTAGTTCTGTGAGTTTGAAGTCGGACATTAAATGGATGTTGGCTGCACGTGTTCGGACTGTTTTGAAAGAGAGCGGGAATTATAGAAGCCAATTCAGAAGAACAGCGCCCATGGAAGTATCTGTAGAAGAGGCATGCAACAGAAACAGTGCGTCTATGAGAAAGCGCGTGGAGAGACTCTGTTAAAGATGAATCATTAATTAACCTAATTGCTCTCTTCTGAATGGAATCAAGAAGCCTGAGAGAGGTTTTGGGGGCACCACCCCAGATGTGGGAACAATATTCCATGGCAGGGCGGATTTGCGATTTATACAGAGTGAGCAGCTGTTTGGAAGAAATGTAATGCCGAGAGCGAAAGAGAAAACCAAGTTTTTTAGATGCAGAGGAAGTGATATTTCTAATGTGCTTGTGCGAAGAGAGATTAGAAGTCGGGGTAATCCCCAAAAGAGATATCATTTTGCCTAGAAACCGGAGTGTCACAAAAATAAGCTTAGGAGCAGAATCCTTGTTGCAAGATATAAGACAAAACTAAGTTTTAGAAAGATTGAAATCAACGAAGTTGTCATTGCCCCACTGGAGAATCATCTGAAGATGGGCATTTAAGGAATTGGTAGGGTATATTCGAGAAGTTGAAGCTGATTGAGCAGGACAAGGTTTCTCAAAATGGAAAGTGAAATGCAATGTGCTATCATCGGCAAAACTATGGATAGGATTTCCAGTCAATGGAAGAAGGTCATTAATATACAAGAGGAAAAGAGTGGCAGTAAGAACTGAACCTTGGAAGACATCGGCATTAGTGGAGAAGTTAGAAGACAGAAAGCCATCTTCCATCACCCTCAGTGAGCGATCAGATAGAAAACTGGATAACCAATTACTAAAAACAGTTGGCAAACCATAAGATGGAAGCTTGTTTAGAAGACCTTTATGCCAAACACGATCAAAAGCCTTTGAGATGTCAAGAGCAACTACTTGTGTTTCACCGAACCTTTCCATTGAATTAGTGCATAAATGGGTAACATAAGCCAGAATATCACCAGTGGATCGACACTGACGGAATCAATACTGGCGATCGTTGATCAGACGGAAGGTTTCTAGGTAGTTTAAGAGTTAGCGGTTAATTGATTTCTCTATTGCTTTAGAAAAAAGTAGAAGTAATTGCAATGGGACGGTAATTGGATGGGAGGGATTTGTCGCCTTTTTTTTTTTTTTTAGGAACTGGCTGTAGATGAGCAAATTTCCAAGCAGAAGGAAAAACACCTTTGGAATAAGAAAGTGAAAAAAGGCGGCAAAGAACAGGAGTAAGTTCAGGAGCACAGGGTTTGAGAACAAGTCGAGAAATACCATCGGGACCTGGAGCTTTCTTAAGTTCAAGATTTGTCAAAATCCTTCTGACATCCTTTTGACGGAAGACCACAGAAGGCATTGAATGGAGCGTTTTGGGAATGGTGGGAGGTGTTTTACCAAGATCATTAATACATGAGTTGGAAGAAAAATGGGATGTTAGCAGGTCAGCTCTATCCTTGGCCAAAGTGACAACATGATAATCTGGTTTTGACAAAGGTGGGAACAGAGATGGGCAAAAGTTGCGGCCAATAGCTTTGGCAAGAGACCAGAATGCTCAGCTACCATTAGGGCAAGAAGTAAGGTTTCTACTCTTAGCCTGTTCAAAATCTACTTTGGACTGATTAAGAACTGCTTTACAATTGTTGCGAGCTTTGGTGTAGGCAGAAAATGGAACTGAAGAATTAGAAACAAGCCAATTACGATATGCAACATTCTTCTCTTGGACAGCCTTAGCTCATTTATTGGAAAACCAAGGTTTAGATAAAGGTCGAGATTTTAAAGTGGAGTATGGAATAAAGGATTCATTCATTCAATAAAGGAATAAAGCATCCATTCCTGCAAGAATAATTTCACTGACACGATCTGCGCAAATGTTGACATCAGAAGTTTTGAAACAGTAATCCGACCAAGGAAAAGAAATCTCGCAGGTCATTCCATTTTGCATTCTTGTAATTCCAAACAATACGAGGTTGGGAATGGCCATGAGATAAAGCTCCATTGGAGAAGAGAATCACCAAGTTGTGATCTAAAGTGCCTAAAGGACCTCTCACTCCGACCGTGTACTTGTTTGTGAGAAAAAGATCAAGCGTATTGGCTGTATGGTTAGAATTGTAGGAAAATAAACAATCTGTGTAAGGCCATTAGTAATTGCAAAAGCCTCAGCATCTCGACCAGCTGGGTCGGTGTGACTAGAAAACGGAAGCCAGTTGGAGTTGTGAACATTAAAATCACCAACGAAAATTACCTCACTGTTAGGAAAGTTGGACTGGAGAAAGTCAAGTTGCAAAGAGAGGAAGTCGAAGAGCTCCAAGAGATTATTGGAGTTGGGACAACGGTAGAGACAACAGATGAATTTGACACAATGAGGTAGAGAGATTTTAAGCCAGAGAAGATCAAAGAGAGGAGATTCCAAATTGCCAAGTCTCTGACAGGGAATATCAGAACGGACATATGCACAAGTACCACCTTTGAGGCGAAAGGAATCATACAGCGAATAATTTGGGCATCTGAGATGAGCAGTAGTTGAATCAACAGATAACTGAGATTCTGTCAGAAAAAGTACATGGGGTTTGGCAGACTGCAAGTGGAAATGGACATCGTTGAGATTAGAATTGAGACCACGTATATTTGTGAAATGAATTAGGAAGTCCTTGGGAGGTTTAGATCTTTTCGCAGATAAGCTTGCTCTATTATTTTGACAATTCATGGTGTATTCAATAGTAAGAAAAAGTGAGTGGGACATGCTGTATGAAGTAATGAAATTTTTGGATATGGCACACACACAAGGTAAGAATATATCGAGATCCTTGACATAACATGGGCTCGACAATTCCTCCCGCATACACACTACTCTGACTCCCTCCAATCACTATCTGGGAGAGTAGAGGTAGCAAGATTATACACCAGCTGATCCAGGAGCCTCCTAAAGAGTTACCAATAGGTTTGGTTCGGTGTACTAATTAGTGGCTGGGCTGCGAACACCGTAGAGCTGTACCCTCAAAATGTAAGGAAAATTGGATCTTGCCATGATGTCCATCATAACCTCAAAAGTCAGTCATACTGCATGATGGAAGAGATTGGGAAGGGTTGATCGGAACTTAGCTCTGGAGACTAAACGTGGGTCCCACCACTTCAAACCTCCAAAAAGCAAAGTGGTGGTATTGCACCGGTTGATGAGTAATCACAAACCTCCAGTGGTCACATCTGGTGAGTATGGGCTTGGCACTACCACGGTCCTGAGCTGGATATCATAATTTCTCTCTTCTTGGTGATTCTCTTCTACTTTAACTCTCTCGGTAACTTTTTTTTTTGGCTGGTGCAGCATAAGCCTCAGGGTTCCTTGTACGATATAGCTAACAATAATCTACCACCTAGTGACTTACTCAGCGTTCCGCGGAAAGAAACCCTTATGTAAGTCGGGGAGTTAATTATTAAATAATTAATTTGTTTAAACAATTATTCAATATAAGCAAGTTATTGAGTTTTATCCCCTGGCATGAAATGCCGGAATAAGCAAGTTTCCTGAATGTATTATACAGTAAATAAAGACGATTGCGTATGCACGAGTTACGTATGAAAGCAACCCTTGAATACAGTATTACGTTAGTTTGTATTAATTAAAATTGTGCGCTATATATAATTTACTGCATATCAACGCTATGCAGTAATCATGTGCATTTTTGAAGGACAATTTCTTGCCATCAGTCGACTCTTACTTCAGAATGGGACGCTGAATACTTTCTAAAAGTAGCCCGGCAAGGTTACTACTGCTACTGCGCATTAACAGTTCATGCAATGCCAGCATTTTCGCAAACGTATCTTTGAAAATTTGTAGTTTGAGGTTGCAGAGCTTCCTTCAAAAAAAACAAAAAAAAAAAAACAAAGGAACTTTTGCAATGAAAAACATCAATTTAATGACTCAAAGGATTTCCTTTTGTAAAACAGGTCGTAATGGAATGTTTAATTTTACTTGCATAAGGTGCCCTTCACTGCTTACGCACACGACAGAGTAAAGGTACTTTTCTACGTAAAGAACAGTAATATTTATCCAACCTATCTTTAATAAAACTTCTAGGAGAAATTATATATAAAAGTATATACTCTTGCACCGCGCATTATTCTTGCTCTAGTCGGATGCTTTATTTAAATTGGAAGTAGCTTAATGCTAGCTATCCGGGTTTGCCCGTTTGTTGAGCGTAAAACCAGAGTTGTTTTTGGGAGGACTACGATGTCAACCTCGCCAGAGAGAGACTAATTCGGTTAAAAGAGTTTTCCTGTCGAGACGGGATTCGATTCAAATCCTGGCCTACGCGCTGTGGAAGGATGATCATAACCACTGTGCAAACCGCGAGGGCCTCATTCACCAACAGGCCTAGACACTTCGCATGTCCAGCAACTGACTGCTGAATAACTAAGTTGAGCAACCGATCAGTCAGCTGAGGTTCTTAGTGAATTTTGCAATAGCGTGCATCGACTAACTACCTCTACAGATGTCGCTTACAGTGGGTTGTCCTGTTCCCCGCTTAGTCGCTTGCTTTGATGTACACAGAAGCTATAATTTACCAATGTATAGTGTCACTGGTTAGGTGATAGAAGAGAACTGTGAAAAATGGGTGCATCTAATGAAGACATGCGATAGTGCACATAAAAATCTCAAATCAAGTAACTTTTCTATATAGCGTCAGTATCGATTCAAATATTTATCATAGCACGATATCACTTGAAATCCTTGTTTTGTAGAAATCCGTGTCAACATTTTGCAACTCTGAAGTGATCTCCGTTTGCAATCTCCGCTGTTCTCAACTTTAACTCAGTGTGAAGTCCCTTAAATTACCAAAAAAGAAGGAAGTCCATCAGAGCTGCATATTCTGCTTCTAACCGAACTAAGAGAACAATCACTCAACACAGACAAAAGTACGAGGCTGTAGTAGTAAGGCCCATGATCGCATTCACAAAAAGCATGGAGGGCTGGGCGGTACAAAACCTCCTAATGAAATTCTCTAAACAGTTGAGTTGCTCCAAAGGCATGAAATGAAGCAAAATGGTGCCTTGAGACTGGGGTTGACCATCTGTAAGACGGATCGGCGGTTCCCAAGGGCTCTGGAAACCTCAGCACATATTTGGTCTTAGATTTTGTGAGAGGGGTATCGACTGCATGTTTCATCTAGGGCTCCAGTTTCCTGGAAGCTAATTAGGGTCGCTTCTGCCTCGAGAGAAGACTGGCCATGTCCGTCTGAATCGCTTCACACAGTTTTAGGTGTCTGTTAATGTACTGTTAACTGTGTCATCTCATGTTACGAAATCCAACAGCAGTATACCATGATGAATCCCACAAGACACTCACCATGAGCTTCCTTGATTTTACTGTTATTGCCGATGATGAATGCTTCCAAGTCATGGTAGCTTTGGATTTGGGGCGGGAAAGGGTCACAAAATGAATTTAATGTCTTGTCACTAGAGACTATGAGGAACGAATTCATTATCCTTCGCTTCCGACCGTGTAGAGAGAGAGAGAGAGAGAGAGAGAGAGAGAGACCCATGTTTCTTGCTTTCATATGGGCGTTGCTCAGTTGTTTATACACCTAGAAAGTAGATATTTTTGTACCAGATTTTTTCTGATACATTCTGAGCTTTGCCGAACCCAAATTAAGTCCTCTGACGTCATGTAGCTTGGTATGGCGCTCTTTCCGCGTATCATGGTATGGACGTACCAATCCTCTCCACTGTTCGAGATGTTGAGGGGCGACTGAACCGATGCTCTTCTTCAAAGTTTGATCTACCGTTATCGAGTACATTATACCACTTTCACACTTATTTCACTAGTATAACTCACAGGATTGCTCTCGCGATGAATTCCTGTCGGGATGTTTCTTTTTCTCTTAATAAAAAAAAAAAAAAAATACTGCGCACTTCAATCCTGAATCATGTGTTTGTATTGGTTGCCATTTTGAAACTCGTACAACACATTATAGAGGAACGGTCCCGTGAAAGGGTATAAGTTCAAAATGTGGACATTTTTACTGCTCCGTGATGATTAAAGCTTAACCATTCCAGGAAATACTGCTTTAACCATGATCCACTCCTTTTAGAAATTTCTGGGACTAACTTTGCGCGATTTCCAACAACTCATTGCTTTTGGCTATCGAAAAACTGGACACCTGGGACCCCAGTTCCTCATAGTCGCAAATTAGGGCAGATTTTTTAAAGTCCACACTGCAGGAGAAATTAAATTTCACTGACATCACACAAGTTATAAGAAGATACAACTAGTATGTGTTTTTCTGTTTGTGGATTTTTTGTTTCGCAACAAAGATACTATTGCAGACTGCCTTCTTCAAAATTGTTGAGTTTTGTTTATTTCAAGTGCACTGCTTTTCAGAGTTCGTTGTCAAGGACATTACCAAAGCTTCGCCAGAAAGAGATCTGAACTTTGTTTTTTTTAACCTGGCTAAATGTTTTCTCACTCTGCTATGAGGAAATTAAAATGCCAAGCAGCATGATTTTGGATAATTTATCACATTGAAGACTTCCTTGTTCACTTGCCAGTTCCCCAACAAAGAACACCTGTTCGTCAATTCTTTATTCATTCATAGTGTCTGGTCGGTTCTCACATTGACACTGCCAAACATTATTTCTTTATCTTCAATGCTATCGACAAGGACCGGAAACTTTTTCACCTTTTGCGAAATCAATTTGGTGCAAAAAACTTGTCCACCGAATAGCGCTACTGGATGACGAATCAGTCCAAAAAGTTAAAGCTAAGTTAATATTTAACTCAAAGCGTTTAAAACAGTTGGTAACTTGCTATCTGCGAGTTCTGTTCAAAGGCAGCATTATTTTCGACTGCCTTAAGGAAACACGCTTGGATGTTAGGAATTCAACACAAAGTCAGCTGCCCACCAAACAAAGTTCACCATTTACTAAATCCATCCGTAAAGTCATAAGTCTGCAGCACTTGAGTCTTATGAGCGCAAATTATGTCAATGGCATAACGTTGGTAGAATTGCGCTCAAGCTTTCTGGAAGGTGGCCTTCGCTAATTTTCTGGGATGTTTTGTCTTATTATATAGATTACCATAAGCTGCCATTTCGTACATTTATTTCCTTTGAAAATAAATATTTAAAGATATTAGTTTTTAGTATCTTTTATATATTAAGTTATAAAAATTTTATTTATAAAAATTTATAGAACTTTAACTTATTTTATTAATCTTTATTGCTTTAATAATTGAGGGGGGAAAGCATATTATCCCAGCACTGTATCGTATGCGTTGTATTGGAAGCAGAAAACCCTGCAAAAAGGTTTGTTGCTTTATGGATTATCGTACAATTTCAGCAAACTATTCAGTTATTTATTATTGCGCATTTGTTAAGGAAAATAAGAAATTCGCAGATTTTTTAGTTCCGATTTGAACGAATTTTATTTTTTTGCGAAAAGAAATGATTTTCCGTCGTAAACCAGGAGAGTTGGCGACTAATGCTCGAGGAATGAACTTGCAATAATTATAATTCTAAGAATTTCAGAACCAATGTTATCAATAACAACTGTGCTCTTCTCACGATATTGTTAAGGAAGGATGCTAGCCACAAAACAAATACAGGACACGTATTTTCCTAAATAAATACCTTAAGATTACATTAATATAATGGAACAAGAAGCAGGGAAAAAGGCGTTAATATATAGATTGTCAGCAAAATGACTCAATGGTTATTAATATTGAATTAACTTTTACTGGCAGAGTTTCTCTTCAGTATTTATCAGCCCCGGTGTTCTAGGAATTAGAAACAGTCACGAGTTTCATTCTCACCTATGCTAAACACACACACACAATGAACAACCCCTGTCTCTACAAGTAAATGTATCCCACAGTACATTTAAAGTGACGTAACCGAACAGAGCAGCATATGCACTGACGATACGGTTAGTGCGTATCAGTTGGTCAGTACGCAGCCCGTGCTTTGAGGGAAGGACCTGAGGGAGTTTGAAAGGGGAACGATTTGCGGTGCTAGGAAAAAAAGACGGAGGGGGCATCATCTCAGCAGATACTGTCATTGTCGGCTGTTTGAGGGCGAAGGTGCGGCAGGAATGATCCAAACAGGAACACACAAGCACTCAACGTGCCGGAACGAAGATTACCACTGGTTGGCAGTCGAAGTGAACGGGAGAGGGCGCTAGTAGTTGAGTTGGAAAGGCATGAAATTAGCGCTCCGCGTGAACTGATAAATTTGAGTTATATCGAACAATCTGATTGTCTTGTAGTGGAAATTCTCCTGCATTCAGTCATCTCGTTTTTGAGTGTTGACTCATATAGAGATAAAAATTCACACTAAATTATAAGAATATTGACATTACTTATTGGAACAAAGGGGAAACAATTTACAAGTAATTTAAACGTTTGTGCTGAAGGAGAAAGAAGCCATTAGCGTCACCCGAGTGCTTTAATAGATTAGACTGACACTAATTTAATAATTAACTTTGGGACATAATCAAGTAATCACAGAGACGTAAAGAAAATGTTTGGCAATCGGAGGGGCTCAGAAGGATTGCCTACTGTGCATGATATGGTCTTGTAGCAAATGTACGATACAGTGGATTTAGAGGAACACGCAGCTGGTAATACGCCTTTGACAACAGCATCGCACAAAGAAAAGAAAAACGAAGCAGAATGCAGATACCGAGAAAATCAGTGTTGTAGTTGAGAGCTGTTAAATGCATGAGACTAATGAGGCGCAATTTAATACAGAATCACAAAAGTCTGAAAAAGAATGGGAACATGGAATGGCCCTTGAGGACAGTCCTCTCTCTAACATAGTGAGAAGAGGATGACATTGAGCTAATCTCCATTCCAATACAATTTGAAGATCGGGAGGAATCGTTTCGGACCCGCATACTCTAGTTCACTCGCCTACCGAGTTTCAGACAAAAAATACATACCAGAAGCATGAGAAGAAAATAGGTTTGTTTGTTTGTAGGATTTTAGGCGCATGGGAGATTTCGGTCATATTGCGCAATGTATATTATTGTATAGTTAATTTCAACCCATAACGTATTATGGCTTAGTCTCCAAAATATTCTCTCGCCGGACACCAAATAACTCAGCCACATTGTGCAAAAATGCCCGTAAAAATTCCTCGCCTCATCGAAAAGATTCGAACTCTGGTCTTTTCCACCCAGTGTGGAGAGGACGGCGATTCCACCAACTGTGCTATTCGCGAGGGCCAGAAAAAAAGTTGTGCAGATGGACTTGGCATTAGCTTTTGTAAAGCAAATGGAAGATTGCTTAACTGGTGAAAGCCCAGGTAAAGCGAAAGAGCAAATCGACATCTTCAGCTGGCGTGGAAGAAGTGAACATGAATTTTGAGCCTGATGACACTCCCGTCTCAGATGACACTTTTCGCGAGTGGGAGGAGGAAAAACAGCAATCCTAGCAGTGATCTTGTAATCCTCCTGCAAGGGAACTCAAGGCAGCACTGGAAATAGCAGCAAATGAAACCCTAGAAGACTTACTAGAGTGGAGTGTTACCAACAAGCTGGAAATATCAACTGAAAAAACTAAGCAGATGTTACTAAAGGGGAAATTAAATATAGAAAGGCCACCCACAATCAAATTGAATGGGCAAATTATCAAACATGTATTGGAAATTAAGTATCTAGGGGTAGTATTGGATGGAAAACTGCAATTTATCCAACATGCCAAATATATACACAAAAAAATCAAAACAATAACAGGCAAACTCATTAGAGTGACTAGGTCAACATGGAAACTCAGACCACATACACTAAACCTATACTATAATTGCATACTGGTCCCAATCATAACATATGCAGCAGGCGCATGGGCCAGTAGCATCAAAAGAAAACAAGTGACTACAATCCTGACAAGGGCACAGAGATTCTTCCTGCTGGCAACTTCACGGGCCTGTAGGACAATCTCCACAGCAGCCCTGCAAGTTATCTGTGGGAAACAACCCATAGAATGAGGTACTTGATGTGTACCTACAACACTGCAGGAGAAGGAACATCCAGTCCTGCTTCAACCAATTTGAAATGGATAACACCATCACCATAAAAGCGGACAAAGAAAGATTAAAGAAATTATACAAAACAGCATGGCAGAGACAATGGGAGGAGGAAACAAAAGGAAGGGTGACAGCTATGTTCTACCCAGAAGTCCAAGAAATAAATAGGACCACCAAGCCCTGGTGTACTCCTGGCCTCCATGCCACTTTTCTACTCTCGGGGCACGGGACCATCAACACAAAATTACATGATTTGGGACTGGCAGCAAGCCCCATGTGCAAATGTGGAGCACAAGAAACAGTCAAACATATGATTTTGACTGTGCCTATTACACTGATATCAGACATGTACTTCAGATGACAACAAATGTGTATGATGACTCGGATTTCTACTTACTAACTTCAAATGAACTGAGCTTCAAAGCATTCTCTATCTTTGCTGAGAAGGTGTTTACAAGGAGAAGAAGACTACACCAACTGGATTGAAAGACTGGACCAATGGTGGGCCATGATGGCTACAGGGCAAGCAGTGCATCCTTGCCATGAGTTATCCAAGAAGACAATGCCAACTTATTCCCTGTAATAAAATCATGCACAATTGTGCACACAACACAACTAACAATAACACAGCGCTTGTGTGCACAGTGAAGGCAATGGGAGCCTGTGGTCACACAGGGCCTGCCTTCCCTAGAAACACTGGACTGTAATGGTGCAGTGCTGGAGACTGTTGTGTGAGGCAGCTTGCAGCACAGACTGTAGACTAAAGGTGACCAAACTCCATGTACCATATATATAATTGTATTATTCAAGAAATGTCATATTGTATGGTGGTTGTAGTGCCCACTGGGCACAACGGGCAGACACTGTGTGATTGTGTTGCGTGTTTTGTAGACCTTGGGAATGGGTAAGACTTGTATAATTACACAAAATAACTCACATAATTACATAGCACTTGTGTGCACAGTGAAGGTGATGGGTGCCTATGCTCACACAGGGCCTGCCTTACCCAGAAACACTGGACTGTGATGGTACAGTGCTGGGGTATTTTGTGCTTGTTGCAAGGACTGTGTATTAAAGGTGCCCAACCCCATGTACCATTATATTATATATATATATATATATATATATCCTGTATTACAAACAAAATCGACCCATTGTATGGTAGAATAAGTGCTCGCCGGGCATGACAAGCAGACGCTGTGTGATAGTGTCTATGTGGTATGCGGACTATGTGAATGGGTAAGACTTGCATACTACACAACATAACTAATATAATAACACAGCAATGGTGTGCACAGTTAAGGTGATGAGTGCCCGAGGTCACATAGGGCCTGCCTTACCCAGGACAATTGAACTAAGATTGTGTAATGCTGGGAACTGTTGTGTGGGCCAGCTGGCTGCACAGACCGTAGATCAATGGTGACCCAACTTATGTACCATCATATTATGTATATATATATATATATATATATATATATATATATATATATATATATATATATATATATATATATATATATATATATATTGTATTCTTAAGAATTGTCATATTGTATGGTAGAATAAGTGCCCACCGGGTACAACAAATAGACGCTATGGGATTGTCTGTGTGGTTTGCAGACCTTGGGAATGGGTAAGACTGGTATAATTACAAAATAATTAACATAATTACATAGCAATGTGCACACAGTGACGGCAATGGGTGCCTGTGGTCACGCAGGGCCTGCATTATCCAGAAACAATGCACTATGATGATGCAGTGCTGGAGCCTGTTGTGGGAGGCAACTTGCTGCACAACTGTAGAATAACTCTGTGTATCATTATATTATACATATATTTTGTATTATAAAATGTGTCCCACTGTCACAGTGCCCCTCAGGCACAAGAAATTGATCCCGTAGGGCTGATGACACAGTTAACAACCAACAATATGTGGGATCAGTGTGATCAAAATGGATGACTGCTGCAACACAAGCCCCCAATGGGCAGGTGGGGTGACTGGCATGCAGTAAAGCTGACCAAAAGGCACTCGCATGCATGTGGCCAGTGTGGCATAATGGATGCCGTTCTCTTACAGGGCTACTTCTAAGAAGAAAGCAATGTGATGGTGCATTGCTGGAGGTCTTTAATTGAGGCAGCTTGCTGCACAAAGCAGCGAACAAAAGCCACCAAACCACATGTACCATATATGGTAGTATTAAAATGTCCCACTGTTGCTAAGAGCATAGGGCAACAAACAGACCCTGCAGGGCTGACTGCCAGAGTTAACATCCCCCAATACTAAAGTACAGACAGAAAGTAATAATTGCCACAGCAGCACAAGCCCTCACAGTGGCAAAGGTCTAGACCGAAAGGTGATCCAACTGCAAGTGGCAGCCTTAATGGCTATGACTAAGATAACTGAAAATCAACAGTATTAGGATATAATAGGTGAGGGATGCCTGTTCACTCACATGGCCACTATCCAAGAACAATGAAATGTGCCAGTGTGCTCCTGGGGACTGCTGGGTGAGGCAGTTTCCACACAAAATATGTTGATTAAAGGTTGACCCAGTTGAAAGAACTATTAAATGGGTCTCAATACATAAGGTATGTTCGTGTCAGACGGCACCTGGGATTTCTCCCATCTCCGCCCTGGGTCTCAATACATAGTGGCATAGTATTTAGGTTCAGGCGCCACCGGTGGTTTCCCACATCTGCACCATGTGTACTCTGTGATGAAATGCAGAACTACTGCACAGCCAGAAAAAAAAGTGTAATGTCTGGTTAATGTAGTATTGTGCTTTGTTCTGTTGTTGTGTCTGGCTGCTTGGCCGCGGGGCCCCTACTGGGACTCCACGTTGCCCGCCACAACCACTGGGAGGTGAGCCAGGCTGCCCATTATACTCTGGCTGCCTCTGCCAGGGTTGCCTAAGCTACCTGACAGAAGCCATAAAAAAAAAAAAAAAAAAAAAAAAAAGTTATAATAAAATAAAAAAAATAATAAAAAAATAGAATAAAAAATAATAAAAAAAATTAAGAGTGAAAATAAAAATAAAAAGTTGAGGCTGTAAAAAAAAAAAAAATAATAATAATAAAAATAAAAAAAAAATAATAAATAAATAAAAATAAATAAAATAAAAAGATAAGAGAGCATATGGGGGGGAGTAAGAGAAGAAGAAGAGGTCAAAAGTGGGGAACAGTAGTTGGAGTGGACCAAAGAGGGAAGGCAGTCCACTATAAGGAAGAGGATGGAGAAGGGAGTTGAAAATTACAGGGGCAGGTGGTCCTGTGAGTATCCTGCACCCCAGGGTAAATTGCATTATCCTATCCCAGTAGGGGATCGCTGGGGTGGCTCGTTATTCTGTTCTGCCCTGAGTTCCGCAAATATTGCTCTTCTACAATTGAAAACAGCCTGGGCGTAGCGTGTTAAGGCTAGGTATGTGGCCTCTTCTTGAAGTAAAGTTGACTCCTGATTGCGGGGGTTTCCTTGAATCTCTGTGAGAAATTGAAGTCTGGCGTTGTCGTAAGTGAGACACTCGTACATAAGGTGTTCCCAGGACTCCTCTTCACCACAGTGGCAATATGGGTTATTTTCTATTCCCATGGCTGTTAATTTTTGCTGGAACGGTCCATGGCCTGTAAGCAGGAAGGTGACTTGCAATCCAGGCGAGTACCAGGGAGGAGGCTTTGGGGAAGTCCGACTAATTGAGGGAATAAACCTTTTGGTGATTGCTCCTTTAGGCGTTGTGTCCCATGTTTCTTGCCAGAGGTTTTGTAGGTGGTCTGCAATTTTTCTTCTTTCCTTCTTAGGGTCATTTGCATGGTTCAATTGCAGGTTTAACAATTGAGTTGGGATTCCCTTCTTCAGGCGCTGGAAGAGACCCCTCTTGACAACTTCCAGATAGAGAGGTAAGTATCCTGCAATGACTTGTAATGCAGGGGTGCTGACAGTACAGCACGCCCTGGTAACCGATAATAACATAAACCTTTGAATGGAATCAAGCTTGCGCTTGTTCCTTTCCAGGATTGCCTTTTCACACCAGATGGAGGCTCCATAGCACACAATCGGGACATATACTGCCTTATATATTAATGATAGAGCTTTATTTTTTAGGCCCCAATCCGCTCTGCTAATCCGCCTTATCATTGCAGTGTATTTTCGGATTTTAGCTGACAGGTATTTTAAGTGGGGATGGAAGGATAAGTTGGCGTCTAGATACAGGCCGAGATACTTGATTTCTGTGTAGAGACGGATTGGGGTGTTGTTAATTTTCATCACTGGTGGCCGTCGGATTTGGAGCTTTCCTTTTAGAAGGATTGACTTTGTTTTTTCACTGGAGATTGTTAATTTGTGCATGGCAGCCCAGTCTTGAAGTTTTCCCAGTGCAAAGTTGGCTTGTACTTCCAATGTGGCTCTTGTACCAGAATGAATAACCAGTACGAGATCATCAGCAAAGGCCAGGGGCTTGACCTCGCCGAGATCCATCCCCACAATGCCACTCCAAACAATATGGTTAAGCCGCAGATTAAAGGAAAGATTAAGATACTTTGCCTACGGCAACACGGAACAAATTGCCCGCCAGGCACAACAGAAAGATACTGTATGGGCATGACAGGACAGAAAATACCGAATACACAGGTATACCGGAGTACAACGTATGTACGTAACAAATGTACTGGGCTTCTCCACTAGGACAGGATTGGGCCCTGCGAGTGCAGAAGCCCAGTAACAACACACTTAATGGTGTGCCAAACAATGGCCTGATGGGCCAGATACCCTACTGATAAATATGGAAAGTACTGTGAGAGCCGGGCTCCTCCACTAGGACAGGATTGGGCCCTGCGAGTGCGGGGGCTCGGGCCTTCAAGTATCAACCAAACGCCCACCTAGGGCTGGATTATGAGGTAAGCACCCCTGAAGTACACTTAGGGAATTGTAATATTAGTGCAGGCATGCTATATAGATGCATGGGGAAACCTGTGCGTCGGAGTTATGCAGGCGCCTCTTATAGTACTGATTGCTTAAATTTGAAAGTAAGAGGGCCAGGCTCTGACACTAGGACAGGATTGGGCCCTGCGAGTGCAAGAGTCCTGGCCACCAACAACATACTAAAGCCCGCTCCAGGACAGGATTAAGCCCTGCGGGAGCCTGGGCACAGATAGACAAAACTCAAACACCAACTCTCCAAAGTGTTAATTATTAGCATATCTTACTTTCTCTTATCCAAATTATATGCTACTTATGTTAATTATCATCCCTATATCAATTTGTCTATCCATTAGCTCAATGATGACTTTATTATAGGTTACTTACTTTACTTATTCAACCTCACCCTACGATATTTATTACTGTAATCTGTTACTCTGTTATACATTTTCCTCCCCTAAACTAATTTATTTATAAGTAAACTCCCACCAATTAATGAAGTAGAAACTGGCTGCCTCCTCGTGGCTAAGGACGGGAGCGGGGGATTGGGGCAACCTGCCCTCGGCCCCCTGCTGCTAAATGCCAGTCGCCAGCCACAAACAACATAACCACACACAACACACACCATAATAGAATACCGAGTAATACCCTAAAAATTTAACCTTTAAATTATCTTCCCCCCTTCCCCCCCTTTTTTTTACCCCCTTCCCCCTCTTCTAAATTCTTTCCTCCTTCACACCCTTTCCTTAGAGGAATTCTAAATTATACTGCTGGCAAAAACTAGCTTAACAAACGGCGGACATAGGGGCCACCCTGGAAACCGCCAGTAACGTACAAAAAATACTTTGCAATCCTAGCAGTGCGGGTAATGTATTTCTCTATAAGATGAGAGAACTGACAATTATGCTTCGAACTAGCTTGCAGGATTTTCTCTTAGATAAGGGTAGAATGTGGAAAACAGATGTACGGGAAATTTTATCCCATTAAGGGACGATAGAAAGTGCGGCAATTGAACTAGCAGTTCAAAAATGAGACTTTGAAGGAAAATGTTAAATGTTCGATGCATCTGACGCCAAATTGATGAGTCACAGAATACTCAATAGTAGTCCTTGCGAGAGGCTGTGGGTTAAAATAAGGTATTGTACAGTGAAATGGTTGGGAATAAAGGACATCTACTAGAGTGATACCAATTAAGGAGATTGAAGCGGTGTAATTAGCAGGATGTGTGCCAGGAAACCATTCGCTGATAATCAAGGCAAAGTCGAATTCTAGGTTAAAAACCAGTGTGGACGTTCAACAAGTGGTGAATAAGCAATGAAGGGAATGTTGAAAACAGTGCGAGTAAAGAAAGTCAGTGGAGAGGGACTTGTACTCGAAAAGTAGATAGCGAGAAAGACTTAGATGAGAAGGAAAATCGACAAATTTAAATCTCTCGAAGTGATCTTCTAGAGACCAAAGTTGCAAGGACCAAAGGTAATCTATGATGATATGGATGTAAATAAGGAGGACCTATTGACGGAGTTATACGACCAGAATCTTAGTCACATGAGTATTAGTAAGCTGGACATGGAATGCGAAGCTTTGGTAAGATTTGCAAGTATGAACAAAGAAAAGAGGCAGAAACTGATTTTGGGAGCCTGGTTGTATTTATAGATTTGCAGCAGAAACAGATTTATTGAAGCAAGGAAGAGTTCATGTTGAACTCAAGTCATACAGATTTAATGTATTTCATCTTGCGACTGTATGCTACAACTGACAGTTGTAAGAACAAAATTCTTACACTTATCCTAGCGAATGTTATGTTATAAATATTATAACATAACAAGAAAAAAAAGATGTAAATAGTAAATAATATTATTTACATAGGATGATCTTCAACCAGATTTCGATCGCTCTGTACCTTACAGTCAAGTAGGGGAGGATTAACGTAACAACGGGAGGTAGCAGGACGGTACACAAGACAATGGGAGCACTGGAACACTAGTACAAAGGGGGCACCGCAAGGCCAGTTCATGGTCGCATAAACAGAAAGTGAGCAGCTCTTTGGAAGGAAAGAACAAGGGAACCGACTCCCCCTTGTGGAGAGGAAGATTTTAAGAACTAGGAGGGTGAAGAAAACCCTGGATGCGATATACACTATGTAGAAATGGCTGCCGCTATTTGAAACAGACCGACTCCTTGAGCACTTACTAATTTCAAGGAGCGGTAGAGAAGAAACAGAGTGGACTAATGGCGGTAAGTGAATCGGGAATGATCACAAGGAAATATCTAGAAATTTCTAGACGCCCTGTAGTTCATCGAAGTTGATGAAAATTTCGTAAACAGGAAGTTACCCCAGTAGAGGGAGGGCCAAGAAAAAACGGAAGAAGTGGGAGAGAGCGAATGAGAATAATGAGATGATGGAGAACGAACGACGATTGGATTAAAATAGAATGAGCGGCTGAAACAAAAGGCAGATGCAAGACAGGGAAGTGAAGAGTTTTATTGGGAGAGTTAGGAGTTTGTGGGAGAGTTGTGAGTTTTGGCAGTGTGGAAGTGTGTGGAAGTTTGGAGAGTTCCCGTGGAGATGCCTGAGTGATGTGCGGCTGGAAAGAAATCCCGAGAAGTGCCGGGAGAATCGCCAGAGTAATGAGTTGTGGGAGATGCTGTTTAAGAGTTGTTGAAATAGGAAGGAGATAATCCTTGAAAGATGGAAACACCTATGCTGGAGCTGAGTAAAAAGGATCGAAAAGCCTCACCATAGAACGATAAGGAAGAGCTACATAGCCAGGCTTCTTAATAAAGCAGTAAGAAGAGTCCTGATAATCCTATTATGCTTCCCAGTTTCGTCGAACTGATCAGACGCCCAAAAAGCAGGCCGGAGCAACTTATTTAATAGCCGTATGTAAAGAAGAGCGAGTTCCTGAACGTAGGAGAATCCCTGTAGATGAACAGCAGTACTTTGCCGATGAATAATTCCAGTTGGAGCCTGATGATGCCCTATGCTGTCGATGATGAGTCGCCCCTGAACTGAGAAAAGGTAGTGTAAGGAGTGATTCCCTAAGTTAATATGTAAGTACGAGATAATAATTTTAAACTAGATTTGAAGAGAAGGACTTTAGAAAAATGTTTATTTAGTTGATAGTAGATTTGAAGAGAAGGACTTTAGAAAAATGTTTATTTAGTTGATAGTAGATTTGGTATTGATTAGTATAAAAGGGAGAAAAGGGTTCATAGATGTATGTACTTCATCTCAAGGATAAGTTAAAGCAAGGAAGATTTAGATACATGTACTTGAGACTGGTATGTTCTAAGTTAAGATGTAAAGGTGTTCTATGTACTTGAAACGTTACAAGATAATATGATTGAATTATTTTGGAAGGGATAAATTAATGAAAGATTACAGCGGGGATTTATAATCTAGGACATAGAGGTGTTAAGCCCACTGAGGTAATTCCAGTTGGGAAGTTTAACTGTTAGAAAATAAAAATAATGTTATGAGATGTAACCTAAACCAGAAGGAAAAAAGGCAGAAAGACACGAAGAGACATATTATATCATTTGCTATTAATTTTACATCTTAACACACATATAATGCCAGTTATTAACATTATACCAATTGATGTTGTATGATACAATTCTTTAATGTATATACTGTGAAATAAACAAATTTGTATATGTTTATCATGTGTAGTATTGAGTCATTCTGAATACTCAGCCAGTCCAGAGGAGACATACACGAACTATTATTCCCCCAGAATCTGTGATCTTCTGTGCAATATACAAGTCAGGTGTTAACGTGGAGGGGAGGTAAATTAAGGGGGAAATTTAATTAAGGAATACAAAGTTAAAAGAGGTGGGTCTGGAAGGATAACGTGATTTATTATAAAAGAAATAAATAAATAAATAATAAAATAAAATAACCTCCAACAAACCATCCCCCACACAGTCATATACGCATACTGCTTGTAAGACTTGTAGGAAACATGAGCCAGTCTGTGGTCATTGTGGTAAAGGGTGTCACAATTATCGTTGTTGTCAAGATAAGCATAAGCAACCATCGTGTGCAAATCAAATTATTTGCGGCAAGGACATAAGGTAGAACATTCGGTGGGGGCAAACGGTGTCCAGAAAATGAAGTACGTCGTTCAAAAATAGGACTGATTTTCAGATGGTCTATAATGGCATTAATAACTTAGGTCTTTCGTCAGTACAGCGGAACATATGAGGAACAAGATATCTACGCTGATATTGCAGTATCTCATGACAATCGGAATGCACTGTTCATGGGCTGTTGCTGACCAGCTCAGTGTAGCTTGTAACAGCAAGCAAGCTGAGACTGCATGTATACAGAAACCATGTGAATCAAATGAAACAATTGAATTTCCACTATCGGCAAGAGTGGTTAGTTGCAGTAAACCGCATCTCCGGAGTGTGGTCTTTAATTATAGTCTCACTATGACAGCGATGCAGTTTTTTTACTCTTTATGGGATTTGTGTTTGTAAATAAATGGAAGGTCAAATTCTATTTGGTCTCAATGTACTTCCAGCATGACGATATTGCTCATGATATGGAGTACATTGAGAGTTGGTTCGAGGGAGACTTTGTAATGGTCCGCGTGCACACAAACTCTAAAAATAAGTTGCATGGTATAGTCGTATTACGGATGATAGAGGTGGTCAACTGGAGAAAGTTATAAAACTGCTGGAACTTAATTATGCAGAACAAACAATCAACCTACACAACCTTTTGGATTGAAACGGTGCAACGAATATAGATGTTACCTTAGGTATGCTGAGTGGATCGCACCTTATCGGCAGGGTCACTAGCGACCATAGAGTAATTTTGTTTAATTTAGAGGAAAGAGGATTTCAACAACAAATCTATATATCAGGTCAACTGCGCAGTGTAAATTGGAGTTTTCGGATTCTCACGAAAGTAAATCAAGTACAGACTTCGTAGTAGATACAAAGAATAGCGAGGACGTTGTTCAATTGATACAAAAGTGGCTAGTGAAACATCAGCAATGTCAATGAAGAGGTGCCAGAATAAGCGTGCGCCAGTTAAGTGGTGAACACCAGAATTTACACAATTATGAAATGAAACTAACAGAACAAGGAAAGCGTATCAAAACAGTAAACATTGGGGTGGAGAACAGCAGGAAATTTCCGAGTTGAGTATCAACAGGTGAAAAGAAAACATACACTTACAATTGCAAAAGAAAACATCAATCTTTTAAAGGCTTATAAAGAAGAGTGGTAACAACGATTGTTGGGGTCTGGTATACAAATTAAGTACTGGAAAACTAAAACATCTTGCTGGAGATTTGGCATGCTCAATCACAGCAAGTGGTGTGACTTTGAGAGTGTTCAGTCAATATTAGACTATCTGGTGGAAAACAAAATTCGGGAATATGTTGGAGGAACAGAAACTGATTAGAAGGCTGAATGATGAACAAGACTTCACTGTGGAGGCAGTGCATAATGCAATAGGGAAAATACGAAATAACAAATGCCCTGGACTGGACTTGAGAGGTGGTAAAGTGTTGCTTCAAAATAAACTCATCCCATTTGTTGGATATTGTCAATGTTTTTTTTTTTTTTTTTCTTCTCTATAAAGAAAACCCCAAACACGAGAGGCATTAGAACCTACAGTACTTAGTACCGTGCATGGGTCGAAGATTGAGAATATGAAAGAAGATATTTGTTGACATTAGACTTGAACTCCTGTAGGTTGTAATTTTCAGAAAATACGCATGAAGGAAGGTTGTTACAGAAAACGGCAGTTGAATGAATAAATGAGGAAAAAGAAAATTTTGTTCTGTGAGTTAAGTTGGACAGTAAAAGGGTGATTAATGGTTGCGGCACTGTTCGGACTGTTTTGGAAGAGAGTGGGAATTGCAGAAGCCAATTCAGAAGAAGGGTGCCCATGGTTTCTGCTGCAGCACAAACAGGACATCCATGACTGCTAGAGACGAGTCATTAATTATCATAACTGTCCTCTTAAATGCAGGCTTCTTAATCTAGAAGCTTGAAAGAGGTTTTGGGAGCATGGCCCGAGATATGTGAACAATATTCCATGGTAAAACATATTTGCGATTTGTACAGAGTGAACAGCTGTTTGGAAGAAAAGTAACGCCCAGAGCGAAAGCGAAAACCCAGATTTTTAGATGCAGAGTCAAGGTACGCTGCAGGAGGAGAAAGTATGGGAGAATATCCAGCCAGGATTCTGAAAGAACCTCGGCATGATGCAATCTTAAAATCAATTGCCGAATCGCCTTTGGAGTCAATCATCGTGGCCTCACATAGTTATTAGTGCAAGCTCTGGATGGCCGGTTAGAGATGACAGACCATGATGGGTATATTAAAATTAATTTACTAGGTAACGATCTAGCGGTATCTAGGCCTTTTAGACCAGTGAATAGTAACAGGGATATAGCAGATCAAAGGAAATTTGGTAAACGTCAGTTAAGGAAAAAGAATTTGCTATGACCCAGTCATTATATTATAAAAATCGGAAACGTTTCGAAAATTTTATGGAGAGAGCATGCAGGGCTGAATGTGATCGAGGAGTCACTCGCCCACATTGCTCCAGAACATGGACTGAGAGTTAAAAAGGCACAACTTGGTTGTGAACTTAGTTTCCAACAGGCTTCACCAGAAAGGATGGGAGACTAAGAGAGAGAGCCTTGGTTAACGCACGGGAGTGTTTAGAAACCCGCCGCTTGTGTGCAAGGGATGGCTCTGTTCCCTTCTTGACGTCCAAATTGTGGCCAGGAGCATAGTCATCGTATTAAGCATAATCATTATAATGATAATAGTCACTTGGAGTTAATAGCTCAGGAGTACGGCACACGGCCAGTTACCACCATTACTGTTAGTTATAAGGGAGTTTGGAACAAGACATCTGCTGACTTACTCCTGAAAATGGGTTTATGAACAGTTTAGCAATTTCAGACATTAAAATCATTGCAGTCCAAGCTCTCCAGGGGACGTTGAGCTGCTGGAGGGCTCATCAGCGAATGACCACGGTTAGATTCCGCTGATGAACCTGGATATGTTAACATTGTTGCTAGACATTTGTAAAGTTAGCCTTCGCCATAATGAAGGGAAGATAAATCCCAGTAAGACTAAATGGATGGTAGCTGGCCCCAAGGATTATAAAAATCTCACACTTACAGTCAATGGGAGACTGATTGGAAAAGTCAACAGTTATCTTTTTAGGAAGAGAAATTAATGACAAAGGAGATGATTCAACTGAAATAAAAAGGGTTGAACTGCAAGATCGGCCTTTTGAAAAATGAAAGGCGTTTTATGTAATTGGATCTAAATCTTCGAATAAGAGTAATGGAGTGCTACATATGGTCCAAACTACTTATGGTTGCGAGGCTTGGACATTAAAGAAACCAACAATTAAGAAATTGGAGGCATTCGAGATGTACATCTATAGAAGAATATTACGCATTCCACGGACAGCTAGAATTACAAAGGCGGAAGTGTTGAGATTAGTTAGCAGAGAAGAAAATTGCCGTCTAATCAAAAAACGAAAAACTTGTCACATTATGAGACATCAAGAAGTGATGTCTCATAATGTGACATCATTGCATAAGACATGCAGTGCCACAAATTCTGACTGGAAGAATTAATGGGTGAGAGGAAGAAAAACTATTACATTAGTTTCCCCCGGAAAGTTATTTCATATACCCATATATGTATTGTCTGTAAATTGTGGGTGTTGTCTGGTCGATCTGCCAGTTTGGCTGAAAGAAAACCCCAGTTTCTGGGGAAAAACATTATCTACGCCCGAGACGCTAACTCAGCAAAGGAGTGAAAAAGGCCCATAAATGTTCCTCGCGTCATCGATGGGATTCGAACCTGGGACTTTTCCAGATGAGATGAAAAAGAATATCATGGCTGGATAATTTGAAGGAATAGGCGGGAAAAAATGTGGAACGATGCTGATCGCAAACCATAGATGGGACGGCAACCTATGATGATGATATTCCCAAATAGCAATGAGATGGAAAAATTAGAAAAAGATTGTGGAAATAGTTTTCTAGTCAGCAATAAAAATGTGCCCTTAGCTAACAGGTTTACCACGAATAAGAATGACAAGTCATGAATTTCTAACTAAATTCATGTTATTATTCAAAAAATTCGCCCTCACCACCCCTTTTTTGAAGTTAAAAACGTTTTTACTGGCGTTATTCCAAAAATTTTGTAACGAAAAACCGTCATGCGAAAAGCGTTACAGGAGTGACGCCATCTTTCGCTACCGACAGAAGCGAATTATTGTAACTTGTATTGTCGCAATCATAATTGTATGATGGCAACAATAATGTATCTTCTACTGGACTTTTCCGAGGCTGGAAAAGAGTTCTGCTCATTTTTTAAAACATCCTTCAATAAATACTACACGTAATGGAACAACTATAGATGATGTATTTAGTCGTGAACTCTTCAATGTAAAAATTATCCTACTTTAGTCATCACAGACCAATGCTTTCAGTAACCGATATGTAATTATTATTAATAAAATAAAAACATTATTATTATCTGTGAATTTTATTAATATCTCAAAATTAAAATGTTTTTAACGCCTGCCGATGACTTAAACGTAAAACACGTTAAATATGCCAGCGGCAGGACACATTATGTACCTGGCACAGAATTTTATTTCATTTTTTTGTTTATATTTATTGCTTCCAGAGTTCACTACCAAACAAAGTGAAGTCTGAAAGAAATACAGAACAAGTCATCAGAAAGTTTATCACAAGGAGTGGATTTCATGATATTAACAAGTATTAAACAGATTTAAAAATTAATCAGACGATCATAAGCAATGTCTGCATGCTATCTAAGAGCTTCCCGAGTCGCCGCTTCACTATTGTGGCGCAATGTGCTGCTGTGAATATCCACGGGGTATCACAGGAGGAGAGTAATCATGAAATGAGGAAGTCCTTCGATTATGCAGATCAGATTAAGATGAAAAGCACAGTAGCAGTTCTTGCACTCATCCTGGCCGAATAACTCATTGGGGATATGGAACTGTTCGAAGACGTTTGACGCGAAGCCCAAGGAAATCCATACTTTCCAATCGCGAGATTAATATGTCAAGGTCCAGTGTGTAATATGTTATATCACCGCTTAAGGACAAGTTGCAGTTCGTACAGAACTTGTCAATCTATCTAAACCACGAGGACACAATTTTGTTGGCAAATTCAGCTATGATTGCAGTTTCCAGTATTATACTGTCATCTACTGCAGCAAGCACGTTTTCTGGTTGGTAATAAGAACTTGAACATAACTTCTAACACCTGGAAGTTAAGTTTGAGGTTTGTGTCATGTATCCTATCCACACGATAACGTTCCAGTTTTGTAAAGGTTTGTGGACACCTGTACTTTCAAATTTCACCGAGTAAATTTAATGTATGGCAAGATGCAAACACGCTAAACTTAAAAATAAAAGAAAATAACGGAAATATAGTAGAGAAAATTTTAAATAGCGTACGTTTCGAGAAATTATGACATTACTACGAAATAGTTATGCCAATTTCTTTATGAATCAGTGATTTTATGTAAGAAAATCAGTGATTCATAAATAAAGGAAAATTTAAAAATTAATTGAAATTTCTGTTTTTGGTGAAACGAGTAGAACAATGAACAGCTATACAGAGAAATGGAGTGGACCAGTAGATCAGATTGTCTTATAATGGAGGATTTTAACTACTCATATATGGACTGGAACTTGTGGGTTGGTCATTCTCACACTAGCAAGGCTTTTGTAGATCTGTTCGATGATTGTTTTCTATAGTAAAATGTTCGAGAGGCAACCCGAGAGGGTAATACTCTTGATCTGATTATCAGCAGTGACTCTTCATGCATTAAGAATGTGCAGATAAAGGAACTATTAAGTGAAGTGATCACTGTACTGATGTGCGGTTTACTTAAAAATTTAACTACCATCAGGGGTAAAGGTAAGAGTTTTTGCTTTCGTAAAGATAATTTAACTGTAGATAATAACTACAGTGGTCTCTGACAGTTTTTAAATTCTATACGGTGGGATCAACTGATGTTACCCACAGCAAATTCTGAATGGGAAGCATTCAAAAGGGTTGGTATTTGGATTTTAGGAGCATTAGCAACTAAGGCCATATTGCTCCGGGACATGCGGTGGTCATTCAAAAGGGATCTTGGAAGCTACTAGGCTTTTCATACTAAAAAGGTGGCATGGAAAGGTTACAGAGCAATAAAAAGTACTGAAGCCTATAACAGGTACAAGATGACCTGTAACAGAGCCACAGAAAAGGTTCGACAGGCAAAGGCAATTGATGAGAAATCACTAGCAAACAGAGCAAAGAGGGGGGGATAAAGAATTCTTCACATATATAAATGCCAAGAAGAGCAGGATAAACCAGATCAGACCTTTACGTAAGGGAAGGGGATAGTAATAAATACACCAGCTGCCGATGCAGATAAACTCAACAGTTATTTTGCATCGATATTTACAAATGAAAAGCCTTTTGTGGCAAAGGGAAATTGTGGGAGCGAAGTTAAAAAATATGTAATTAATGATATTGAAATTTCGCAAGATTATTTAATGAAAAAACTTTCGAGCCTAGAGACCAGTAAGGCTCCTGGAGTTGATGGATATATATCAACTTCAGGAGTTGATATATCCATCAACTCCTGGAGTTGATAATCTTAAGAGGCGGCAAGCGAGTGCATTGAACCATTGGGGCTAATTATGCGAGCATCACTAGACTCTGGGGAGATTCCCTTGGATTGGAAAAGTGCAAATGTATCTCCCATACATAAGGATGGCTCTAAAAGTGAAGTTGGAAATTATCGACCTGTCAGTCTGACTTCAGTAGTAGGGAAAATCATGGAGGCAATGATCAAGGGTGGAATTCAGGATCATTTGGATCGAATTGAAATTCTCAAGGATACTCAGCATGGTTTTGTAAAGGGAAAATCATGTTTAACAAATCTGGTTCGCTATTTCCAAAGGGTCACTCACGACCTGGATTTAGGGAATAATTTCGACATTGTTTATTTAGATTTCAGCAAAGTTTTTGACTCAGTCCCACATGAGCGATTGCTTTATAAGCTGGAACAGGTTGGAATCACTGGGAAAATCCCTAGATGGATAGAATGATGGCTTCAGGGCAGGAGGCAGAGGGTTGTGATAAATGGCTATTCCTCAGATTGGGTTGAAGTAAGAAGTGGGGTTCCCCAAGGATCAGTATTAGGACCACTGTTTTTAATTTTCATAAACGACATTGATGAAGGGATAGAGGGCGTGATGTATAAATTTGCAGATGATGTGTTAAAATTGGTAGAGTAGTTAATGATCACTGTCAAGCTGAGCTTCTTCAGAGAGACCTAGATAGACTTCAGGAATGGTCAGAAAAATGGCAGCTATGCTTTAATCCAACAAAGTGTAAGGTATTACACCTGGGAAACAGTAATTCCAAAATAACTTATTCAATTGGTGAAGTTCAACTAAACCCAGTACTGGAGGAAAGGGGCTTGGGTGTTACGATACGGTCAGACATGAAATTCTCTGAGCATTGTAAACAGGTTGCAAGGAAGGCCCATGGTGTCCTATCGATGATCTATCGAACTTTTGCAAGTAGAGATAGGGACGTGATAATCCCATTATAAAAGGCTTATGTTAGACCACACTTGGAATACTGTGTTCAAGTATGGAGACCGCACCTAAAGAAAGACATCGAGCTTCTTGAAAGGGTGCAAAGAAGGGTAACTCGCCTGGTGAGATCGGCAAAAGGGCGTCCTTATGAAGAAAGACTTCGAATATGTGGGTTGCAGAGTTTGGAAACTAGACACCTTAGAGGAGATTTGATTGAGGTGTTTAAGGCTCTGAGAGGCATCAGTGAAATGAATGAGGACGAAATTTTCAAGATTATAAATGATGCTAGAACTAGGGGACATAAATTCAAGTTACGGGGGGAAATGTTTAGATTGGACTGCAGGAAGTTTTATTGTAGCCAGCGAGTTATAAATTACTGGAATAAGTTGCCTTCATGGGTGGTAGAGGCTGACAGTTTGGGGAATTTCAAAGGTCATCTGGATAGTACCTTAGAGTCAGGGAAGTGCATAGGATGATAGGTTTATTTATTTTTTTATTAATTATTATTATTTAGTTATTTATTTAATTTTTTTGTTTTTATCATTGTTTTGTTCGGATATTTTTTTTTTTTTTTTGGCTGGTGCAGCATAAGCCATAGGCTTTCTTGCACCATGCGGCCGTTACTAATACTAACTGAGAAATATTAAGGTTTAGGCCTAAAATGGATGTCAGATGAACTAATGAGACTCGTGGCAGAGAAGAAAAATGCATGGGATACATACAAATTAACACATGACACAGAAGCCTATGGCAGATATAAGCTGATCTCTAATCAAGTCACAAAGGAGGTTAGACGGGCGAAGGCAGATTACGAGAAATCTTTGGCAAGGGATGCAAAGAAAAACAGCAAAGAGTTCTTTACTTATGTAAACTCTAGAAGGAAGAGGATGAATCATATTGTTTCAATTGATATCGATGGTTCTACAGTTGTTCCTGCTCAGGTAGCTGAGAAATAATTAGTATTTTGCATCTACATTCACACATGAGGAGTTATTCAGGGAGAGGAATGGTAGTCGCTTATCACACTAACAAGTAACCAATGATTTTGTAATAACCGAGAGCAAAGTGGAGGAGAAATTGTTGAAGTTAAAGAAAAGCACCTAGGGTGGATGGGATCTATTCAGTTATATTGAAGGCAGCAGCAAACCCTTAGCCATAATTATGAGAGCTTTCTTGGACTCAGGGGAGGTCCCCATAGACCGGAAATACGCAAAAGTGTCCCCAATTCACAAGGGGGGGAGATGAAAGGGTGACACGAGTAATTACAGACCTGTTAGTTTAACTTTTAATTTGAAACACTTGCAGAAAAAGTTAAGGAACTATATTGCCTTGGTCACCAGAGTTCGTTCTCTCTCTCTCTCTCTCTCTCTCTCTCTCTCTCTCTCTCTCTCTCTCTCTCTCTCCGTTCTTTGTACAGGGCAGTATTTCTACCGGCAATTACATACGCTGCAGAGATATGGTATCCGAGAGCAAAAATAGCGGTAAACAGAAAGAAGCTCGAAACTTTTACAGCAGACCTGGCAAGATAGATGGGCTAACTCCACTAAAGGAGACATTACTAGGAAATTTATTCCACATATCACCAAGGTATATCCCAAGTCTTCTTCATGGCCTGCACCAACTTTCATGCTGACCGGACACAGATCCATCAGAACCAAACTCTCAAGTCTTGGAATTATTGATGATTCCCTCTGCCATTGCGGAGAATCATCTAATGTATGACAGCCCTTTGTATGAGGACCTTTGCTGCATTCTGATTACCAGAATTAACTTCAATCCAAAACACCGGGAGCACTACTGATTGGACAGCGACAGAGTACATACAAGGCCTTCTCGCAATACTGCCAGGAGCTCTTCTGAAGAGCTCCTGGCATATATCTTCATGTTGTCGTTCCGGTGGTAGATCCCTACCACTGGAACGACAATATACCTGACTTACTGGTCTTGCCCAAATTCAAGCAGAATGGTCAACCTGACTACCATCAATATTTGGACGGGATTCTTGTCTCATGAATGACTTAACACCATTTGGACCTTCCTGTGAACCTTCAATAACCCTGCTGACCCAGCGACTAAATGGACGGGGGGGCCTGAAACCGCTCCCAAGCCAGACTGCACTGAACGTACATCACTAATTTTGACTTGCCAGATGGGAACAGAATCCCAGGAGAGACCACTACTAGTGACACAGTCCAATGATAACCACACACCTAACGACCAGACCTGAAATCTCTGAACTCTTAGTGACCATTATACCTTGGAGATGACATACTATGTACAGTCCCAAGTGTGATCACGAGAATTGAGACTCAGACTAACAAAAGACAGGACAGGACCTTCATCCCTGGTGTGACACTCCATCAGCACAGTTCACGCTCCCTTGCGTGGTCCTTTGCTTCCACTCCTCGGGCGGGAGGGGGGAGGTAACCCTTTGTCTCCTCTCCCCTCGCCGTCCCTCTTTTCCTTCTGATGGGGCATGGGCCTGCTCCGCTGATTTGGGGGCTTTTCCTCCAGTCTTCAGTCTCCTTCCCCTTTCTAACTTACAACTAGCGTCCGAATCATCTGTAAATTACTTGAGAACATCAAATCGCATAACTAGTACTCCTTTTGGCTGATCCCTATTTATAGGGTTCCCCCCCCTTTTTTTAAGGTCCTAGCCACTGAAATCTCAGAAAATTGGGTGCAGGACCTGCCAGAATAAATAACTATAATACGTGTACCTGGTCTACCTCCAAGTGTGGAGAACATTGGGTCCATTAGGAGCCCTGCGGCGAAATGACTAGAGGAACAACCGTACACGACACTACGCATATACAAAATCCATACACCTTTAAAACTGTATGGATTTTGTACATGTATATACTGAGGTGGGGGGGGTACCCCTGGTGCCGTTTTACACTAAACACTACTTTGTTGTTTTCTGTATTTATTGATGAAGGTATATCAGGCTTAATGTCCAAGTTTGCAGACGATACGAAGGTTGGCAGGGTACTGACAGTACTATTGCAACAGGATCTAGAAAAATTGAGCAAATGGGCTGAGAGGTGGCAACTAAAGTTTAACAGTGACAAATGTAAAGCACTACATATAGGTAGCAGTAACCCCAGAGTAACATACCAACGGTTTACTACTACACTCAGGGTAGTGTAGAATGAAAAAGACCTGGGGTTACTCATGCAGTCAGATATGAAGTTTTCTGAGCAATGCAGACAATCTGCAAGAGTAGCTCAGTGTCTCGTCAATGATATACAGGAATTTTTCTAGCAGGGAAAAGGAGGTTATTATCCCCTTGTATGAAGCAATGGTCAAGCCACGCCTTGAGTACTGCATACAAGTCTGGAGGCCTCACATTTTAGGAAGGATGTAGAGCAGCTGTAACGAGTGCAGAGAAGGGCAACGAGATCGGTGAATGAAACAGAGGGTTGTTCAACGACTAGGCACCTGCGAGGGATCTGATTGAGGTGTATAAGGCCGCCTTGTATGGTTTGAGCAAGCTCAATGCTGATGGGATTCTTCCTCTTGCCCAGATTAATCGCCCGAGGACAGATTCAAATTGAAGAAAGACAGTTGTAGAATAGATGAGCCGAAATTTGCCTTTAGCCAGCGGGTGGTTGATTGTTGGAACAAACTTCCATCTATCGTTGTGGAAGTTGACAGCTTAAATAAATTCAAGATAGAACTAGACAAACATTTGGAGCGAATGGATGGATTAAATGGGAAGGTTTTTTGGCTGATCCTGTATAAGCTTGCTTTGTTGCATCATACGCCTCTACTAATGCTACTGCTAACACACCGTTGATTAAAAGAAAAGCAATAAATAACTGAAGTACTGAATAAATAAAGCCCTAAGAAAGTAATCTTTGGTAAGGATAGTTGATAATGAAAAAGAGGCTACTGAAAGAAGTAAATACTCAAAGTGCGCGCTATTTATTATAGCAGTGGGAGACTTTGTTGATACGTGCAGGTATCTGACTGAAGAACCCTGTGTGGTCGGCAGTTGGATGCATAGTAATTCTTGCTTGCCCCAACCAAGTGAAAAGAACTTAATTACTAAGTGAGGGAGTACATACAGTAACACAAAAAATGGCAAGGTACAGATATTCAAAGGATAACATATTAAGCTTAGCATAAATGTTTATGTTCTTTATTAATGCTAAACTTAATATATGTTATCCTTTGAATATCTTGTGTCAGTTTTTATGTGATACTGTGCGTACTCTCTCACTTAGTAATTAAGTTCTTTTCACTTGGTCGATGCAGACAAGAAATTTACAATGCATCTTATGCTGAAAGGTACCAATAAATGCCTTTTATAATAAATAATGAAAGGTATATAAATATATTATATACCTTGATTTATTAGAAGATGCCAATTTATTAAATTAGTCATTTTAATGTCAATAAGTGAGATAACTTAACGCACTACAATAAAGGAAACAGCACTACAAATCGCTGGCTTTCTCACCTGTCCCCTCTAGTACACAGAAACCATAAAATACAGAATTTTGATTTGAATCATAAGTACAATAATCTGGTAACATATGGACAGGGTCTCTTTGTGAACCTAGTCTGATCTTGACAATTATTATCAATAATCTGACAATTATCAATAATCTGCTCTGTTCACTGCTATTTCTGTAACTGGGGTTTTAAACGGGTCAAATTCATACTGTGTTTATACTATTGAACTATTATTTGTCCTGTCTATCTTACTAAAACCGCCAATGTCTATCTCTCCTCCGTTAACTAAGAGAGATAGACAGTTGCCATTTCGGTACAAGAAAGACAATAAATGACAGTTCAATTATACTATAAACGGATGCATAAAAATTGACAATGGCTCTTTAAGAACAAAGCCACAAAGTTTATTAAACGCCACGGGAGTGTCCTCTGGAATGTCAGAAATTAGGCTACCTGGCTTGTCTCAGTAATCTGGCACTCAAAATTGACGATATGTTTGAAACAGAAATGTTGAATTCTACTTTTGGTGCACTAACAGAAAGTGGAAACGTAACGCTGCTGTCGATAAGGAAAAGAAACGCTTAATTGTAGTACGACATGAACCCAACCACCCTGTTCTTCTCCGATAATTTAATAAACCGTAAAACAAAAAATCATTTCGATTCTTAAGGGAAAAGCGCACAAAATTCTAAATGACAGGCCAAGAAAATCGATTAGGACAGAACGTGGGAGTAATACCTTTTCTGATATTGTTCATTCCGATCTTCATCTCATAAGAAAAGTAGTATATGATGCAAGAAGTAAAACAATGCGTGCCATACAAAAAAATTTAAATGATGTTTTTACTCAGCTGGATGATGACAAACAAAATCAGTTTTATCAGCACTGAAGAAAAGTTTTGTCATGCACTGTAACCGAAGTGTGCCCATATTTACCAGTAAAGAAAAGATGAAAAATTTAAGACACGTAACGGACGTTTTTGCAGATAGCACGTTTTCTTATTCACCAGTTGTACACTGCCCATGTATGGAAGAATGGATTTTACTTGCCTGAAGCCTACTGTTTTATGCAGTAAAAATAAAGTCCCTTAAACTGAAGCGTGGACTACATTAAAATAAATTTGTATGGAGCTTGCTGATCATGTATTGAACATTACTAAAATTCATTTGGATTTCAAAAGAAGTGCTCATTCAGCGTGTTTCCAGAATGCCAAATAGCGAATTGTCGACTTCCACCTTGGGCAACGTTGGTACCGGAAAATACAGGAGGACAAAAGCCTCAAGAATAGGACAGTGGTTGAAATATTTCAATATTTTTTTTGCACTCAGGTTTTTATTTTACCTTTCATGAAATAAATGATGGATTTAGCACACGGATTGCTTTTGTTCAAACAAAAGATGTCTTTTCCTGATTACTTTCTGGGCAACTGTGTAGCATAAGACTTTATCCTCCAGAAGTCCGGGCAGAAATACCTTCATGTGAAAAAAGAACGATAAACGGTCCGGACTCCTTCCATTCTAATCTAGAATCAGCAGTTTTACATCCTCATCCCAATATGCATCAAATTTGCAATGTACTTTATTGAGTTCTTGTAAACTTATAATGAACAGCTTAAAGAAAAAGGAAACCAAAGATCAAAATGAATTTATCCTGAAAACGCGGAATGATTATAGTAATAAAAAATTGCTTACCCTAGAAAAACTGAAAAGTTCAAAGGCCCTCGATTTAACGGACAAAAAATTTCAACCAATTTATATCTAATGGCGTCGCACATCAGACAGATGTGCTGTCTGATGTGCGACGCTATCAGACAGACGTGCTGAAAATTCCTTCTAATGAAATAAAGGCTATTTTACTGCTAGGATAATGCACCTGCTCACCCTAATGCTGAGAGGTTAGTTAGCAGGGATGGGAGAATTAAGTGTTTTTCTGCCTTCTAACACTACTTCAATGATACAGCCGATGGATCAGGATGTACTCGTTGCATATGAGAAGTTTTTGGAAGAGGTGATGGTTGTTTTTGAAGAAACAGAAGAAGATACAAGAGGCATCAGAACACTACAAAATTTACATGCATACAACATCAGATCTGCTATCTTCAACTTAGCAGCTGCGTGGAAAGATATGAAGATTACTACCTTGGCCAATGCTTGGAAGTTGTTGTACGACGTAGAACCTAGAATGGACTTTGAGGGAGTTGAGGCCTCTAATTTTTGGGACCCTCTTCTGAGGGCTGGCATCAGAAATGCAACTGAGAATGATGTGGAACAGTGGCTCAAAAATGAAGGTGATCTGGGCTATCAATTTTTTTCTGAGGGAGAGATTGCGGAAAATGTTCTTCATGGAGAACAAGAGGACGATGATGACAAAGAATCAGTTGCACCTCATCCTAAATTCTGTTATAAGACAACATATGGATGACATACATTATATTGAATCGTCATCAGACTCTGATGTGCTTCCTTATTATGAACATTTTAGAGAATTTTTATCTACAATAATAAGGAAGCAACACTAAGGTGTAAGGCAACTGAAGCTTGGTTTCTTCAAGGCCGCTTCATCAAATGGACCTGTTTCACCAGAACCCTCTACCAGCAAGGAATTAACACTTCTCCCTCCGTATGACAGTTGTTTCTGACTTTGAAAATTGATTCTTTCAATTAAGTTAATATTGAATATTATGTATCTTTTTAACTTTTTTTGTACGTTTTTTATTCAATGGAGTTTATGAATTTAAGTATTTTTTCCCCTCTAAAATGAATTTAAATGAAAAAAAAAAAAAAAAACTAATGGTCACATTGAAAACAACTGTGTAAGCTTTAAGGGGAAAAAAAAAAGTGGTAAAATACTCCATTAGTTACATTGTATAGTTTTTGACGTGTTTAATTAAAATAAAGTTTGGTTTCTGTCGTAAATTTATTTTTAACAGATGGCGTGTATAAATTACTCAATGTACATAATATTTTATTCATACTTATACATTATAATAGATCCTGGACATTGTAAGCTCGTTTTTTAAAAAAAACATTGACACCACTTCCCCCAATTAGTAATGTAAATCGAGGGCCAATTGTAATTAATGGTGCTAGTGGTGATACGAAAGAAAAACTCGAGATTAATAATAGAACTAGTAAAATAACATTGAATGCCCTTCGCATGAACTTGATAGTGCTGCACCCGGTTTATATATAAAATGAATACAGTAAGTATATAGCCCAAATTGCACATTTTTATTTTACTCAATTTGAAGTGTATAACTTCACCCAGGTATGTTAGTGTCTAACGGCTCCTGGGATTTCTCCCATCTCCGCGGGTGTACATTGTATCGGGGCCAGAGATTTGAAGTATGTGAGGGTCATGTGCCGTATATTGTGTTGTGCCCTTTGTTCCTCCGGTCTATTAGCCGCCGAGCCCCTAGTGGGACCAGACGTTACCACACCGTGCCACAGGGAGGCTGACCGGGTGCACCACTGATGCTAGAGTACTCTGGCGGGTCCTGCCACCTACTTTCCTGGGATTTCAGTGGCTAGGACCAGATTTGAGAATGAGATGATCGCTGTTTCTTGAGCAACGGTTGTAATTTTAACAGAGCATAGGGTTGTTCGCTGATAACTTGTTCTTTGGCCAAATAGGTCGGGCAATAATTTTGATGTATTTACATTTGGACCTGTGGGTCCAAATACACACACAAAAAAAAAAAAAAAAAAAAGTTGTGGAAGAGAAAAGGGAGGAAGGCAGAAGACTAGGAAACAGAAGGGGGCCGACAGGGAAGATGGCCCCTGATGACAGTGCGGCATGCCCAGTGCCTCACCAGAGAAGAGTGGGGTGGACAAAAAAAAAAAAAAAAAAACACCCCACCTCCCCACAAAAAAAAAAAATCATTGTGTAAGAAAAAATAGGGGGGCAGGGTGTAAAAGGACGGATGGTAGGAAACAGAAGAAAGAAGCCATAGGGTAGGTACAGCTAGCACGGCCAGTCAGTTGGAGCCGACACCTGGTAGAAATCCAGTGTGTGCTGCTATGGTGGATGGGTCATGTTCAGGAAGGTCTAGTCCAGGTGTCGTCATTGGGACTCCATTTGGTGAGTGTGTCGCATCCAGACTGAAGGCTGCTCCAGTAGTCCATGATAACGAATAGTGGGGTGGTCAAAACTGGGAGTCCAAGATATGATGGTCAAGTCCAGGGATCGATGGTAGGTCTCTTCTTAATGAGATGTGTCACGTCTGGTCAGGAGAAGTTGGTCCATGAATCAATGATGAGGAATTTGTCAAGGTATGTGTGGACCCTGTCTTTGATTGCACTGCTAGTATTGTCCCAACCAAGTGGGGTTGAAATGTGAGGGATCAAGTTGGGTTCTGTACTCTGGATGGTTTGTTGGTCAAGTCTTGTGTAAGTTGGCCCACGGCATTAGCATCCATGGCTCAATGATGCACAGCAACAGTTGGCAGTCATGGTTGTTATGACCTATTGATTCAGATGCTAAGGTGGTGCTAGCGCTTTCTGCCTGGTAAATAGGTCCATTGCAAATTGAGTCAGGGCTCTGTAAGTTTCTTCATTCTGTAGGGTGAGGTGTTCTTGATTTTGGTAGTTGAAGCATAGTCTCGTAGACTCCTGAAGTCTTCGTAGATTTCACAGCTGTGGAATCTGTGAAATCTACTGTATTCCCAAAGTCCAGTGGCAGCAGGGAGAGTCTGAAATTCTGAAGTCATGTAGTTTTTTCTGGAAGGAGCCATGTCCAGTGAGGAGGTATGTAGCATAGAGTCCCGGTGAAAACCAGACAGGTGTGAGGGGGTAGGAGGCCCTGACATTCTGGAGGAATCTTTTGGTGACAGCACCTTTAGTTGAGGTCTGCCATCTTTCTTGCCAGGTGTCTGTTAGATGTTCATTAGGTCTCTTCTTTTCAGCATTTCAATTATTTGCTGGGTCAGTGGTGAAACCTGCACAGGTAACTGCTCTTCCTTTGGCTATTTGATAGAGCAACCCATGACGAACAATCTCCAGGTCCAGTGGAACAGATCCAGTGAGGACCTGGAGCGCATGGGTGCTGACAGTGCAACAGGCACGCGAGGACAGAAGGAGAAGAGTACTGGATAGTTCCTAGGCACAATTTGTTTACTACTGTATTGGCCTTCTTGTACCAGACTCCAGAGGCAGAGGTGATAACCGGGATGAAAACTGCCTTATAGAAGAGGGACAGCGTTCTCTTCTTTAAGCCTCAATCCTTCCGGGCAACTCTTGAGACTTGGGCAGCATACTTCCTGATCTTAATCCTGAGTTGATCTAGATGAGGAGTGAAGGAAAGGTTTCTGTCTAAGATGAAACCTAGATATTTAAGCTCTGTTTTTAGTTTTACTGTAACACCATTGACCTTGGATTTGTGATGGTCTTCTCAAATCAAGGGTACCTTTTAGTAGGATCGAATTGGTTTTCTCTGGGGAGATCTTTAGGTTGTTATGCTCTGCCCAAGCTTGAAGGGTGGAGATGGCCTGGTTGGCAGTTGCTTCTAGTTGGGCTCCGTTATTGGCAGAAAAGAGCATGACCAGGTCATTTGCATAGGCCTGGGTCTGTACATTGTTGAGTTTGGTGTTCAAGAAATCATCCAGTACCAGATTCTAGAGGAGAGGCCCCAGGACAGATCCCTGAGGGCATCCCCTGAAGACTGGTCTGGAGACACTGCAGTGGGCACGACAACTCGCCGGTCCTGGAGATTGGTCTTGATGTATCTGTATAAGTTTTCTGGGACTTGCGCCCTCCGGAGCCTGCCGAGGACGCTGGGCCACCAGAGGAAATCGAAGGCACCAGCAAAGTCAAAGGAGTATTTGGAGTTGCAGTTGGTAGCAGCTTCAATCATTGTTTCCAGTGCATCTACCGTGGAGCGTCCTTTCCGGAAACCGTACTGGCTAGGTGAGGAGAGACCACTGTCGTTGTAGTGGGCTTCTATTCTATGGAAGATAATCCGCTCGAGAAGTTTGCTGAAGACTGGTAGCAGTGCAATGGGCCGGTAGGATTGTGGCAGATCATGTGGTTTGGTTGCATTTTTCAATATAAGTCTAATGGTTGCAGTCCTGCACTGTGTAGGAAAGAATCCTTTGTGTAGACAGTGGTTTAACAGGTTGAGTATGGTAGTGGGAATAAGTTCAATGGCTTTCTGGACGATCCAGCTGACCTTCAAATTTCTCCCCAAACTGTCAGCCTCTACCACCCATGTAGGTAACTTATAACTCGCTGGCTAAAATAAAACTTCCTGCAATCTAGTCTAAACTCCCTTGTAACTTGAATTTATGAACCCTAGTTCTAGAATTATAACCGTGAAAATTTTGCCTCATTCATTTTACTTATGCTTCTCGGAGCCTTAAACACCTTAATAGTGTCTCCTCTAAGGTGGCCTAGTTTCCAAGCTCTGCAACCCACATATTCGAAGTCTTTCTGTATATGGACGCCCTTTTGCCGGTTTGACCAGGCGAGTTACCCATCTCTGGACCCTTTCAAGAAGCACAATTCTTTAGGTGCAGTCTCCATACCTAAACATTATTCCAAGTGTGATCTAAAAATAGCCTTATATAATGGGATTATGATATCCCTATCTCTACTAGTGATTGTTCGATAAATCGTCGATATGACACCATGGGCCTTCCATGCAACCTGTCTACAGTGCTCAGAGAACTTCATGTTTGACCGTATCGTAACACCCAAGTCCCTTTCCTCCACTACCGGCTTTAGTTCAACTCTGCCAAGTGTGTAAGTTATTTTGGGATTACTGTTTCCCAGGTGCAATACCTTACACTTTGCTGGATTAAAGCATAGCTGCCATTTTTCTGATGATCCCTGAAGTCTATCTGCGTCATTCTGAAGCAGCTCAGCTTGACAGCAATCATTAACTACTCTACCAGTCTTTACATCATCTGCAAATTTAGACATTACGCACGCCCTCTATCCCTTCATCGATGTCATTTATGAAAATCAAAAACAACAGTTGTTCTAATATTGATCCTTGGGGAACCCCACTTCTTACATCAACCCAATCTGAGGAATAACCATTTATCACAACTCTCTGCCTCCTGCCCTGAAGCTATCCAGCTAAGGATTTTCCCTGCGATTCCAACCTGTTCCAGCTCATGTGGGACTGAGTCAAATGCTTTGCTGAAATCCAAATAAACTATGGTGAAATTATTCCCAAAGTCCAGCTCTTGCGTGATCCTGTCAAAATAGCTAACCAGATTAGTTAAACATATGATTTTCCATTTACAAAACCATGCTGAGTATCCTTCAGAATTCCATTTCTATCTAAATAATCCTGAATTCCAACTTTGATAATTGTCTCATGGTTTTCCCCTACTACTGAAGTTAGACTAACCGGCTGGTAATTTCCCACTTCACTCTTAGAACCACCCTTATGTATTGAAGGTACAGTGTCAATTTTCCAATCCAACGAAATCACTCCCGATTCCAGTGATGCTCGCATAATTAGCCTATTGGATACATTGCAATAGGCTAATAATACAATTTATTGCATACATTGCATTAGAATACACTTACATAACAGGACGATGGTTTTCAACCGGGGTTCCGCAACAACATTCCAGGGGTGCTACGTAATTTGGGTTTAAGGGTGTACGGTATCTTTTTAATTTTGTGGTGATCTATAATTGATGTTTATTTAATACCTCTATATAAAGAATAAAATTATACAGTGTGTGTGTATATATGTATATATATATATATATACATACACATATACATATATATATATATATATATATATATATATATATATACACACACACATATATATATATATACATACATACATACACACACTTTGTATTATGAATTGCAATTTTGTTTATAGCTATATTTTTATATATAGTGCTTTTTTTTTTGTGACGGTACGCAGCGGTACGGTGTACCGGCACCTTTATTAACAGTGACGTGTGACATTTGGATGAAATGCACTTCGAAATTTATATGTTCCTTAAATTTTTTCACATGTTTACCTACTATTCAAACAAGCTTAAAATGATTTAACTAAATTTGCGTTTTTTACTGTCTATTGTTAAGATATTTTCTATGTAAAACTGTATAACCATTTTTATAATTCTCAATTACTCAGTCGGACCTCTGTTTAATTATTTTGAATTCCCCTTGGAAGTTGCATTTAAAATAGTTTCGGTTGAGGGAAGAAAGTTTTCATATATCATATAGCGAACGGATTAGGAGAGAATTGACTCGGTACGCACTGTTAGCATTTCTGGCCTTCAGGCAATTTAGACAGTTAGTGCTGCTGCGCAAATTAAGAGAGTTAAAGTGATTAGTATTGTATAACTTAGCGGTACCTGGTAAAACCTATCCAACCACCTGTCCCACATACGGAGAAGTCGAGCTGGTCAAGAGTGAGCAGATCAAGGGGTATTCCCAATGGGCTCTGGCCCACCTTCTACTGGAGTGGTGTCCAACCTTTTCCAGTACCGGGGCCATATTCAAAAAAATTCAAAGTTTCTTTAGTGTGTTACATTTTCCATATCTTGTTGCATGTAAAAGTAAATTGAAAATATTCAAAAATTTAATTAAATACAATAACACAATTACATTTACTGAACAAAACATTTAATGAGAAAATGTTTTTGATAATAAAATTTGAAATGCTGTTTTAGTTCACTTTCCTCGCGGGTCGTAGGTTGCACACCTCTGTGAATCAACTGTAAGCGCCCCGTTCGAGAATTAGAAAAGTGATTTTCTTTAACCCCATAAATAATCATCTGTTATTTCGAGGAAGTGCGTTATCCACATTTTTCCGAAAATTTTCCCTATCTCTGTTTACACTTTACTTTACCTGAATGATACCGATATTTTGGACAGTTTCAAAAAATAAAAAAAAAAAACTAGTGACAATAAATAAATAAATAAATAAATAAATAAATAAATAAATAAATATTTATACTCCGGGACGACCAAACTATCAGAGGAGTTCACAAGATAGACAGAATACAAGAAACAGTACCGTATTCAGCAGTCATGGACTTGAACCCCGGTCACTCAAGGCACGTGTACTTATGCACATGCGCGCCTGACCACTAGGCTACGGCGGCCTTCTTACCGATGACGAGAGAAGGAAAACGAGGACAGCGAAGGTATTAAACCTTCTAAACATGAATTGTTGGCATTTGGTGAAAATGAAGTTAGAAAATTGTCAATTAGAGTTAAATGCAATTCGTGGATTTCGGGGATACCTAATTGATAAGGAACGCTCTGAGTACGATACCAATTTCACCGAGTGAATGTGAACGAGGATGTTCAGAAATAAATCTGATCGCCAACCAGCGCTTCGTTGATGAAAAAACAGTTTCTTCACTGCTGTTTCTTAAAACTGTAGGCCCATCGTTGACCCGCTTCGATCCAGCAAAACATGTCGATTTATATATCTTTATATATATATCTTTATTGCAGGCAGTGATTGGTTACATGATTGCCTGATGCAATAATACCCACAACAGCGACAATGCTAGGGGTTTAACATGAAATAACTTATACAGGAAAAATTACTTAAAACATATATTAGGACATAAAACGTTTAATTACATATTTTACATATAAAATTAATATTAACATGTGAAATGAAGACACATGAAAAACGATGAAACGAGGATGGCAGTCACTCGGTTGAAGACGAAAGCTGGTCCCTGATGATGCGTCTTCTGTACGATTTGTCCTCTATGAACTTTTTGTAGTCCACATCCATCTCCTGGACATTGTGGAGCATCGCCATGGGCAGGAATCTATTCCCTATTCTGAGCCTCCACGCCACAGACTGCAGAGAGGGGAGGGCTCTTAAGGGTTTTAGTGGGATCCTCCAATTGCACATCTGTCAAAAATTTGGCGTATTGACTTCACCCGCTATCATTTTAATTGACACAAGCAAGCAGAGGGCAAATATCCGTTTGGAGACTTTTCTGTAATTTAGAAGTTGGGTGATATCTGAAGTATGTATGAGTGGTGGCAGTTTATGCTTGAAGAGGATCCACCGAAGAAGCCAGTACTCATCAGATGCAATGGTTTTTAGCGTGGTTTTCGTTGCCGACGCCCAGATTTCTGACCCGTAGGTGATGACTGGCTGCAGAAACCGGTATATGTATTGGAGCGTGTACTCAGGCTCTGTGACATGAAGGAGGTGTTGTTTGGCAAGCCATCTTGCTCTGCAGAGCTTGTTGTGAATGTCTGCAACATGGTGTTTGAAACTGAGTTTAGGGTCGAATATAACGCCGAGATCTTTGTGCTTGATGACTGGGGTGATGGGGGTTCCGTGGATTTCCAGGTTTAGTTGCGTTGGGTTTGATTTGAGGGAAAATACTATTTGTGCAGATTTTTTTGGATTTATCTTAAGAGAGAACTGTGCCAAGTATGTAACCAGATTCTTGAGGCTGTTGATAATGTTTCCAGAAACAGAATCGGGTCGGGCGGTCCCGTTGATCTGATAGAGGAGCTTCAAGTCGTCTGCATAACTGATAAAGTCTGTTTGCTGACACAGGAATGGGTGGATGGCAGCCGTAAAGAGGAGCCCTGAGAGAACTCCGCCCTGGGGTACACCTACACAAACTTTCCTTGTGAAAGATTTTTTATTCACAGTCAAGTGAAGGACCCTGGTCGTAAGTAGCGACTTCAAGAATTCCAGTATATTGCCTTTTATCTGGTATCCATCCTCACAAAGTTGCAGGAGGGACTGGATGTCTATACTGTCGAATGCGGACTGGATATCCAGATAAACAATTGCCATCTCAGCCCTATCTTGTAGAGCCCCCAGAATGGTGTTGGTGGTTTGCAATAGGTTTGTAATGGTGGACCTGCGTTTCAAGGCATAGTGAATGTATGGTGATTCACATGGCAGAACCTGGTTGGTTAGGATAGGAAGAAGGCACTTCTCCATGACTTTGAGGAGACATGAGGCTTTCATTATTGGCCTGAATTGTGAAATTGATGTCGCTCCTTGTGTTTTGGGGATTGGTCGGACAATATATTGATTCCAGGCTGTTGGGAAACTTTGCGTTGTGAGGATTCCATTGAAGATACCTAGGAGTGCATCAATGATGAATACACTAACGCTCTTAAGAATGAATTGAGGGACCCCATCATATCCAGTGCAAGATGTTGGTGGGATATCATTGATGGCCTGGATAAGCTCTCTTTTTGTGATGATGATGGAAGCGAGGACATCTCGCTGACAACTGTTGTGAATGCTCTTAAAGTCCGTGTCTGCTTCGGAAACGTCATTCAGCAACCGATACAAAGAGCAGGAAAAGAAGTCAGCATAGGGTGTCGGATGAGAACTTAATAAAAATTAGGAATATTCTACAAAAAGTTTATTACGAAATTATTTTACTTATTTTATATACTTGAATAATAAATTTATGCTTAATAAACTGTGTTAATATACTCAATTTCTTGTTCTTATTCTAAAAAAAAAAAAAAAAATTGCTACTAAAACAATATCCGGGGGGGGGGGAGGGATTAGAGTACTTTTCATGTCCTTTTAATTTTCAACTTTTCCCGATAGCAAAGAATGAGTACCGGCACCTATTTTTTTTACAAAAAAAAAGCACTGATAATATATATATATGAGAGAGAGAGAGAGAATCGGATCTAACAGGAAGAAAATTGAGTAGGGGTGCCGCTATTAAAAAAAAAAAAAAGGTTGAAAACCACTGTAATAGGAGTTAATCAGAGCTTCACATGGACCGGAGCGCACGATATGTCATTCCTGTTCGTCAGACTCACGCACATCGGTCATGTGGTAAAAAATATTAGTGAGGGCTTCGTTTCTTAAAGTTTACCATTTCGACTCTTGCAGTTATCTAGTTCGAAATCCTTAATGATTAAGTGATTCAAGATCTTAAATGAAATTCGAATGGAGATGCACGTTTGATTTATCACAGGATTTTTTTTTTTTTTTTATACTCCGGATAGTCATCCAACGTCATGAGGAATTTCACTGCATCCACAAGTGCGTAACTAGCCTACGTTTTTGTGTGTGGGGGAGGGAAAGTAAAAAATTCTTAGAGTAGTTACATGCAAATTATGGTCCGTGGACTACTCATTTTAAGGATCTTAGATATATGACAAAATTGATTCAAGTTTACCCGTTATTAATTCTAAGTTGTTACTTTTCACTCTCTAGCATTCCTCGGCTTCCAGCCAAAAAATAATTGAGGAAAAAAAAAAATTTAAGAAAAATTTAAATCTGCTTACTATAAATGTGGAAGGACAACTTTTGGAGATGGGTTAGGAATACAGCAGACTCTCGATTTACCGGGACACTTCAAGACTTCAAATTTAAAAGAAAAAAAAAAAAAAAAAAAAAAAACAGAAATCATAAAATTCAAGTAATAACTAGAATGGGCATAAACAGATATTTTGCAAGTCGTAAATAAGAAGTGTCATAAGAAGTGGCGTTAAAAGTCATCATTGGGAAAAAAAAAAAAAAAAAAAATGTTTAGTTTGTTTTAGTGCGTCGCGTCAATTGTTGTTCCGTTGCACCGCAAAAGGCCAAATTTTGTTTCGTTATTTGTCAGGGATGTCAAATTTTTTTATAGTAATTTTTTTTTTTTTTTTTTTTTTAGAAATCGCGAAAATGATGGGTAACCGCAAGAGTTGGGCTTTCACAAAGACTTGAAATTATTCAAAATTTTGAAAACGGTGCATCCGTTAAATCTCTAAAGAACCATTATGATGTTGGTGACGAAACCATACGCGACATTGTAAAAAATAAAGGGTAGTTATTAGATTTAAAATCGACATCGCAAAAAATAAAGTGAAGCATCGTATTGGACACACGAGTAGTATATGGTAAGTTTATCTATTGCCATATTTTTTACGCAACCTAAATACTTGTTGCTGAACATTTTTCGATACAGTAAGTCCCCGACTTACGCAACTACGGATTTACGTAAATGTTTTCAATTTTTGTTTATTTTTAGGATTGTAAAATTTAAAACAAAAAAAAAAATAATAATACGCAATCAATCACGGCACGCACAAATTGTACAAGATCGAAGTAACAAGCAAAAAAATAGGGGAAAAAAAAAGATTTTTACAATTATTTATGTTTTTTTTTATGACTGAAGATTTCGGTGAAGGGGACACACTTCACCATAATAACGTAAAAACCCACAGAATTCCAGCTGTTGGTATTATCGCAAATGCAATATGATCGAGTTTACTACCCGTTTATAACAGACTGCGCTAACAGAAACGCCCAATAAAACGGAAAGTGCAAATTTTTTTTTGTTTACCTCCAGAAATGTGCCTTAGTACAATGTGGACTCGCGCGGGATGATAATAGTCAGTTTTCGCCTTAACCCTGTGAAGTTCTTTACAGAAAATTTCATTTTGACAGTTATCATGGTGCCGCCTAGCGGTACTAGTATATCTACCAACAAAAGGAAAGCGATCGATTTGGATAAGAAAATTAAACTAACAAGAATGTATGAAAATTGTCAAACATTAACAAGTATCGCGCTGAATTCAGATTTGTCAATAATAACAATATAGTAGCAATATGTTACTAGTCATTCCCGAGTTACGTAAAACTCGAAGTAAGAAGTCCTGGAATGTATATCTTATGTATGTCGGGGACTTCTGTATTTTTGGATTAACCGGGAAATCGATTATCCGGGATTTCTTTTTTACCATCTATCCCGGAAAATCGAGAGTCTACTGTATTTTTATTTGCCGATCAAAGTAAAACTAAATGGTACTTTATTTTGGAAGTCCTCGGTAAAGCTAGAAACTAAACGGAGAAAAGTATGACCAGTGGCGGATTAAGGATAGTTGAGGTCCCTAGGCAAATTATATTTGGGTCCCCCCAAAAAATAATAATAATAAAAAAGAATAAAAAATAAATAAAAGTTAGGTGGCAAATAAATGAAATTTTGTACTTTTGAATTTTTTGCTTAAAAATTTTCGCTTAAATTAATCAAGATTTTTATGATGTTTACTTAGAACACTATAAGAAAATGTCTTGGCTTGGGGGCCCCCTAGGCACGTGCCTCATTGCCTTAATGGGTAATCCGCCACTGAGTATGACACTATCTCAGAGCGAGAGTGCGCAACTTTTGCTAATCGTGACCCCTAAATTTAGATGACAATGCCGTGAGACTCCCGTCCATTTGCCCAAGGAACAATACGTCACTTATGGGAATTGAATAGTATTTATTATATATATATATACACAATTAAGATGTATAAATAACGATGTAAAATATAAAGACGGCCTCTCACACTTCATTGTCCATAAAATACTGTAGACTCAAGTTTCAGTAACAAATACAATCGCAGGCGGTGGATATGATCAGAAAGCTTGTCCTGCTTGTTAAACCACGAGTACATTTTATTTATTGTATCATGTCGCATGGTATTGTACAAACTACAATGGGGTCGCGAGGGAGTGTTGCCGGTTAAGGAATTTTGGAAAGAAATATGACCCAAACATAATACTTTTATCATTTAGCGGGACATTGTACTTCCTACAGTATACAGTACTTTTATCATATCGCGTGACATTGTAGGAACTACAATGTCACGATATATGACAAAAGTACTATGTTTGGATATGATTTCTTTTTCAATGATCTTTAATTGGCAACCATCTCGCTTTGGCGACCCCTAGAACTATTTTTTTTTCTCCTAAGAGACATCCGGTTACGACCGTTGACCAGCGGTTACCTATATAGAACAAACATGTTGCATTCTGTTACTAGAATTATTACTATTCTACTGTGCACTTAAACTGTAAACATAATAAAATATACATAGTATTATCCATTTAATTTATACATATCATAATAACTTCTCCGCGAACCGAAGGGAATTGGAAAGCTAAAATATACAGCTGCGCATCTTCATTAACAGCATATGAAAATTAATCTTTATGTGATAATGAAGCGTAACATGCTTTTGGAATAATAAATAAATAAATTTTCTGTTTATACTCCGGCACGACAACCAAGTCAGTGGAGTTTACAATAAATCATTACAATACAAATATTTATCGTATTTAGTATTCACGGGCTTGAACCCCGGTCCACTCAAGGAACGCATGCTATGCACCTTGCTTCTGACCACTGGGCTACGTCAGGCATCGAAAGGAGTTAAAATCCTCCCACATCAACTCACACTAATAAATAAAATTGCTGCTTATATTCCGGAAAGTCCACAAGGGAAGTTCATAAGATGGAAACATACAATAACATTGGTAAAAATCCAGATTATGGGTACACTTTCGGAGGAAGTGGCTTCTTTTGCTTAAATCCGTCCCGAATAACTGGCGTAAGCTAACAACCTTTTTTTCACTAGCCAAAAATGAGTCTATTAAAAAAAAAAAAAAAAACACTTTTGCTTGATCTCTCCCGAATTTGGCCATGCCCGCAACGCGGTAAACCCATAATCTGGAATTCAGTCCATTATCGCGTATCAGCTATCCGAACTTGAATCACGATCACTCAAGCATGTTCAAGTCCGTACCCTCGCGCTTGACCACTAGGCTGTGCTCAGTACAACAACACGCCAGGAAATTTGTGCGCTGCTCTGACTGGAACTCAACGTGCGGACTTGTGACCCCTACGCTTTAACTCAATGACCAAATACCTGACTCCATATTTTGCTTTCACAATAAGTAATGTATCAGTTGTCCTACTAGTGGATAGGACTGGAAAACCAAAAGGAATGGTTTACAACAGGTTAGTACGGCCTTCGAAACAACAAAAAGTAAAGTGTTGCAATACTCGCTCATAACATAGGCTGAATGATGCAGTCTGTCTTTGGGTATATAAAACTGATTAAAAAAAAAAAAAAATACCTAGATATAACTGGGTATAAATTCTGCTAGGAGCAGTCAAGTTGTTTCTACCCCCCCCCCCCCACTTTTTTTGAATAAATAAATCCAAGAGAAATATGCTGTTTAATATTTTCTATATAGAGGTTAACACAAAATTGTTTAAGATCGTTAAATAATAACAATTATTATTAAATTACTTCGGATAAAATAACCTTTGAATAATACTACCAGAAGTATTCGATTTTAGCAACAAGAGGGAACGATGGAATGTTGCTCCTACCTGTTTGACGAAAGCTCACTTCGAAGAATTGGAAAGTTGTACCACAACGCAGGTGTATCGGTAAACGTAATGTGCTCAGTGGCTATGTGATTCGGATATTTAAAGGACAGTTTTCAAAGTGTAGCTTATCACTTTTCACAACGACGTGGAGAGAGTTCCCTATAACGTCATCATCATGTCCTCATTATTTGCGCTTCTGGGACATTTTCACACACAGTACCCGAGGAAAAGGAACCCGATCACAGGCAGAGAGATACTGCTACTAACATTATGGGAAGCACGGCAGCTGTGGCTCCTCGCAGCACGTAAAAGTAACTGGCGAGTTCGCAGCTAGATTATGAATAGCAGTGAACTGACCTTCAGGCGGAGTCGCTACCTGCTACCACTTGGGGGACAATAAGCCGGATATATCCCTCCCACCCCAACTTTTATTTAAAGTGAAACATTTTTAAAGGCGGAAATGCTTTAGAAAATGAAGTAAAAGCATGCGTAGTAGATAGCAAAATTTTCCTTTCGCATTGCCTTTTTATTTAGGAATATTGCGTGCTATTCATGCTCACTTGATTTACTTAATTTATTGATGCAGATTATAAAATGAAAATAAAATAAACATCTTATCACAAAGTAAGATTTTTATAATACCGAAAATAAAAACAAACTCAGGACAGTACCGGTACCGAATTATGAAAATGAAAGCAATCAAATTTTATTCCCCTGGGGTTTTCTAGGACACCCTGATATTAGTAACGCTAATATTATTTCATAAAGCAGATATTTTTACTAAAAAGAAATAAATGCACAAGGCATAATAAACTACGAACTTGGAATTCATTATTGAACTTTCAGTGTAAATACACAATTCTTTATTCGTAATAGGGAACCCAGTCGTAGTGTGAACGGCATCGATTTATTGTATCTCATATTGTGATTACCTTCACGAATTACCATATATTGCACTACCTCGAATAAGTAACGCTTCACTGGAAAAATACGATTTTTACTTATTCTTAGTGGATACCACCACCCAGACAGCACCGTTTCAAGGCTTGTTGGCCTATCATTGGGGGACCTTGCAATCATGCCAACCTAGTTATGAACATAACCCCACATTATGAGAGATGCCAAAAGGTGTAAATAGTAATATTACTAAAAAGAAATAAATGCACAAGGCATAATAAACTACGAACTTGGAATTCATTATACTACTACTGTGGTTCGCTGTTACCAACAAAGAGGCGCCTCCGTAGCCAGGTGGGAAGGAGCAGCAGTGCGTAGCACACGCTTCTTGATTAGACCAGGGTTTGAGCCCGTCACCACCAAATACGGAGGATGCGGAAAGGTCAAGGGAATGACCACCGCATATCCTGGAGCAATATGGTCTTAGTTGCTAATGCTCCTAAAAACCAAATAACAAACAAACAAATCAACAAAGAATTGTGCATTTATGCTGAAAGTTCTATAGCGAATTTCAAGTTTGTAGTTTATTATGCCCTGTTCATTTATTTATTTTTAGTAATATTACTATGTGCACCTTTTGGCATCTCTCATATTGTGGAGTTATACTTCATAACTGGGTTGGCATGATTGCAACATCAGGGTACCTACCCACCACCGAGGGGGAGCCAATAAGCTCCAAAATGGCCACCAGGGAAGCCTGATGCTGCTTGGAGTTTCCTAGAATAGATAACAACAGTCTTCCGTACTGGGGAAGTGTTGCCTATTCGAGGAATTCACGAGTGGTGTGAGTGGAAGGAGTTACTGTCCCTTTCATCCTTCTACACCTTTCTTTTCTTCTTCCATTCCCGGCGCCTCCATAGCCAGGTGGGCAGGAGCGGCAGTGCATAGCACACGCTTCTTGATTAGACCGGGGTTCGAGCCCGTGACCACCAAATACGGAGGATGCGGAAAGGTCAGGGAATGACCACCGCATATCCCCGGAGCAATATGGCCTTAGTTGCTAATGCTCCTAAAAACCAAATTACAACAACAACATCTTCCATTCCTACTATTACTTTCCCTCTACATTTTTGCTTTCTAAGTCTAATAGGGACAAGTGGATAATAGAGCTGTTATCCCACACAAATACAAACAAGCTATCAAACGGTGCCATCTGGGAGATGGTATTCACTGAGAATAAGTAACAATAGTCTTTTCCATTGGTGAAGTGTTACTTATTCGAGGAAGTGCAATACATGGTAACTTGTTGTGAAGGTAGTCACAATACAAAGATTAGTCATAATATGAGATACAATTAAATTGATTCCGTTCACACTACTACTACTGCAGTTCACTATTATGTGTGAATACACATTAAGAATTGTGTATTTACACTGAAAGTTCTAGAAAGCAGGTATATTTTGGTTATACAAAGGAAGATACAAATTTTTGCTTCAAGTAAATCGAAGTAGGCTTTCCAAGGAAAAGTCAGAAATGTCATAATGTATAGCTAGACAAGTTAGGATGTAGTGTGTTATATTTCAAGTTGTTAGATTTTTATTTCTTAAATTAATTGAATTTTTGGTTATTCTCCAGAACATGAGTACAACCCCATATTTCTGCAAGAAAGAGAGGAAGAAGGCAATGATTGGCCGGTGAAGGCACCTCTCGTTCACTGCTTTCTCCCCCTCTTCCCTTACCTGCACATTACTGAGGGCCGAGCTGGTTCTCACTGCAACTGTGGCCAACATATCTTTTAACAGGACATAGAGCAATCAATGCTAAGCTGTCCCTCCTCAGGATAGAAGAGGACCCTTCTTGCATTTGCGGAGGCATGGAGAGGCGGCAGCACCTCATGTATGACTGCCAGCTCTATGACCTCCCCAACATCCTGATAACAAAACTGACCTACTTACCCAGAGGACAGGAACACCACCTGCTAGACACAAGGGAGGAATATTTGGCATTCTCTGACTTTGCCCAGGAGCTCTTCACGAGGTGGAGGACGCTTACTGTCATGGAATGCAACTGACATACCCCCATAAATGTGACAGCTTCACCGGAATGGACATAAGCCCTATGAATAACAATACTACCGGACTTGATATCAACCTGGACCTGACACTAACTGGTGCTTAAGATCACAAATGATTTGATATCAACTACTGGAGCACAGACATGATGGACGGCAGATGGACAGGGCAATCGGACCTGACAATGACTGACTCGAACCGTGACATTGACCTCATCAGAGAACTGGATGCCAACCAGAACCAGATGTTAACCAACTGACAATGACAGGCGGCTTGCTGCTGGCACGCCTCATGGGTGATCTACTCCATGCTCCCTTACATGGTGCCTTTACTCCTGTTCCCTGGCAGGAGGATGGTTCTCTGCCCCCATTCATCCCTCGGCCAGCCTCATTGACCATATTGGGGTCGCCTTCTCTTATCATCCCCATACTTCTACCTTTCATCTCCCGTCTTTGGTCTTCCCCTATTCTATCTATACACTAGCGTACGCCCCACACAAGTTCCAAAGTTTAATTACGTCCAAATTACATTGTTTATAATCCTTTTGGCTTTTCCAATCCTAGTGCTCACCCCCATGATTTTTTTTTTTTTTACATAGGCCCTAGCCACTGAAATCTCTGGAAACTAGGTGGTAGGGCCTGCCGGAGTAAAATATAGAGCTACTGGGTACCTGGTCTGCCTCCACGAGGCCAAGTGTGGGCAATGGTGGGTCTCAATAGGGACCAATGGCTAAATGGCCAGAAGAACAATGGTACATAGCACTACACATATACATAGCCCACACACTTTTAAATCTCTGGCCTTAACAGTGAGCACAACAATGTATAAAATGTGGAGATGGGAGAAACCCCTGGTGCCATTAAACATGAAAACACTTTACACTCTATACTTTACTGGGGAATGTCACATGACATCAAAATGTCGAACCTGAGATGAAGAAAAAGAAATGGCAATTTTTTTTTAAACAACTAACAAAAATTAACACCACCTACAACCAGTGATTCCCTCAACATGAATTGTTGAGGACGCTTCCACCCTGCAGTGGATTGATAATGGCTGCAGATTTATTTTTTATTTTTTTACAATCACTGATTCTTTTTTCCCGTACCTTACTAGACAATTTCATGTGCATTAACAATGAAAATTGCCCATGCGCGTCAACAGAAATGGATTTTTTTTTTTGTTCTGGGGGCTGCTGTGTGTCTCCTTATATTCCAGAACATGGGTACAACCCAGTTTTTTTTTGTTCTGGAGGGCTGCTGCCCAGCCCCCGCTTCTGTGGCCATACATTACTAGAAGATTTCATGAGCATTAACAATGAGAATTGCTTACTTTTGCTTATTATTTATACCTTACATTGTATTACCTTATACTTTTTTCTTTTTCTTACTTTGTGCATTGTTAACCTCTGGCCATTTGGCTGTGAAGGGCTTGTGCAATAGTAGTGTTAATTTTTCTCATAATATAAAAGTATTTATTTATTTAATATACAGTATGTGGCTAACTTATGTGATATGTGAAAATAAAGAAATAACTACCAGATTTATATTGGTCTGATTTTAATGAAATTTGTGATGGCTCATCTGGAAATTTGTGTTATTGTTATTTTGGTATTTTTTTAGGAGCATTAGCAACTAAGGCCATATTGCTCCGGGATATGCGGTGGTCATTCCCTGACCTTTTCGCATCCTCCATATTTGGTGGTGACGGGCTCGAACCCCGGTCTAATCAAGAAGTGTGTGCTACGCACTGCTGCTCCTTCCCACCTGGCTACGGAGGCGCCGGAAATTAGTGAGTATGATGGTTGGAATGACTGAAAATTAGTGAGTATGATGGTTGGAATGATTGGAAATTAATGAAAATGAAAGACACTTTAGTTGATAACAGGGAGTCGATTAATGTAATTGAAGGAAACTTTTATTGCGTGAAATTTTTTTTAAAAGGACTCAATATAGGATTTCAAGAAAATCCTTTCACTGGGAGCATATGAAGTTAAGAATGGACATGGTGAAGACAATGAGATGGACATGGTGAAGAGAACAAGAGCTTTATGCATATGTGCTAATGTACCTAAAAAAGAAGTGAACAAGCAGGAAACTGACTTCAACGTAACATTTAATTTTCAATGTAAATACCAAAAATTATTAAATTTATATACTTGTATTGGTGTGTAGACAGACAGGTTTTTGTTGAGTTCAGAGATGAGAATCACTTTTAGCTTCCACATTGTTAGAAAGAAATTTCCACCAAAGTGTTGTTTAAGTGAATAAAACAAATGAAAAGTTGCCAGTGGCAAAATTTGGCCTACAGGGAGGATGATCAAGAAATTTCAACCCCAAATTATGAACAGTCTCTGTGACTGCACATTTTATACATAGCTTTGCACTGCCATGCAAACAACAGTACTAATTCCCAATAGCCCAGGTTGTTTTCTGTACATGTAATCTTTAAGTTCTTAAAACAGAATGCAACATTCTTTAGGTCTCCATGCTTTAGAAAATGCACTAGCAGCTATATAAAGTCACTATTACACTCCCTACTGATGGCACAGCTTTATCTTTGTTAGTGATGGACCAAGATACTTCCATTGTACTGATGCACATTTGGATTTAATTGAAACTGGTGGACCTATGATTCATCCCACAAATCCCATGTCTGATGATGCAGGGGTTAAAAATGATGCATGTTACTGTTTATTACAGACCAAGGTCTTTTTAAGCAGCAGATTTTGAATTTGATAAAGCGATGGGGTAAGGGTTTAAATGTCTATGATAATTATTGAAAAATAAATGCTATGGTCAAGTCAGTTTCCTGCTGACTTCTGTTTTTTTTTTTTTTTTCTTACTTTGTGCATTTCTGATTTTGCATTGTACTTATTAAATTAAAGATAAGATTATAAGATTTTAATAATAAGATTATTATTAAAATCATATAATTCTAATCCTGTTATAAAAATAAAAAAACAAAAAGTTTTGTATACTGCATGTAGTTGTACCATAGCAGTGGCATAGAACTGCACTGAGGGCAGTGGAAAGAGTTGTTCAGATGTTCAATGTAGTTTAGCTGCTCAATGTTTAGTAGTAGTGGAGCCTCCATCAAACACATGATTGGCATGGTGCAATAATATTTTGAGAAGTACAGAAAATAGTTGGATGCTAGTGTTGATTATCTCTGGATGACAGTAGCAAGTCCTAGTTCCTGATCAAACATGGTAAGGAGAAACTTTGGAGCATCATGAATGGAGCTTTATAATTGGCCTAACATTAACTGTCATTGTGGAGCTGCCAAGTCTGCAGTATGACTTTAGCGAGAGAGAAATTTTAGACATTAAGGAATGCAGTATCAGATGTTGACATTTTTGATGCTAATTACGTTGACATAGATGAAATTTATTCATCATAACAGTAAGTCGTGATGTGAGAAGTGCTAGCATCAACTTGGACAAAATTAAAATCTGCTGTGCTTTTAATATGATAATTTGAACTGTGTCCTAGGTTTGACTGCATATGGATAGCAGTAATCCTAGAGTAATTTATAAACTGTATGGTACACTCAGAGTAGTTGGAACAGGTGAAGAGAAGGGCAGCCAGATTGGTGAAGGAAACAAAAGGGTGTTCTTATCAAGAAAGGCTTCAGTTCAGAAAATTGCAGTCTGGAGACTAGGCACATGTGAGATGACCTGATTGAAGTGTTTAAGGCCTTGAATGGAGTGAGTAAGCTAAATGCTGTTTTGTGTATTAATCAACAATATTGGCGAGGCTATATCAGGCTTAATGTCCAAGTTTGCAGATGATAGAAAGGTTGGCAGGGTTGTTAACGACAGTAAAGACAGTATTCTATTGCAAATGGATCTAGATAGGTTGGGCAAATGGGCTGAGAAGCGGAAACTGAAGGTTAACATTGACAAATGCAAAGTACTGTATATGGGTAGCAGTAACCTGAGAGAAATGTACCAACTGTGTGGTACTACTCCATTACAGGGAAGTGGAGAGTGTAAAAAGACCTGGAGCAATTGTGCACTCAGATATGAAGTTTGTTGAGTAGTACAGACGGGCTGCCAGAGCAGATCATGGAGTCTTGTCGATGATATATAGGAATTTTGCTATCAGGGATAAGGAAGTGATTATCCCACACCTTGAATACTGTCAGGCCACACCTTGAATACTGTGTACAGGTCTGGAGACCTCATTTTAGGAAGGATGAAGAGTTGCTAGAACGAGTACAAAGAAGGGCAACAAGATTGTTGAGGGAAACAAAGGGGTAAGAACACCAAGATAGGCTAAAGTTCTGCAAACTGCAGTACCCGGAGACTAGGCACATGTAAGGTGATCTGATTGAGGTGTGTAATAATAATAATAAAGCCTTAAATGGGTTCAGCAAGCTCAATGCCGATGGGATACTTCCGCTTGCTCAGATTAAGAACCTGAGGGGGCAGAGATTCAAACTGAGGAAAGACAGTTGTAGAATAGATTGTGCGGAAATTTGCCTTTAGCCAGCAGGTTAATTGCTGGAACAGACTTCAATCTCTTGTTGTGGAAGTTGACAGCTTAAATAAATTTAAGGCTGAGTTGAATAAGCATTTGGAGTGAATAGATGAGTGAAATGGAAGTTTTTTTTTTTTTTCCTTTCTTTCTCTTGCTGAGACTTCACACATGACAGGGCACAAATTCAAGTTGAGAGAGGATGGTTGCCAGACAGATGGGTGGAAGTCTGTCTTCAGCCAGGGCAGCTCATTGTTGGAACAGGTTTCCATTGATTGTTATGGAAATGGGCAGGTTGAATAAAATCTTGGCTGATACTATATAAGCTTGCTTTCTTGCATAATTTTTCACTACCACTACTCAGGCTTAACCTGAGGATATGTGGGCCCTAGGCAAAATATTTTTTTTGGGCCCCTGCAAAAATGATTATGACATTTAATGTTTTTGGATTAATAATAAATGGACAGGTTTTGGTGCCATTTTGTGAAATCATGGCACCAATGCTGCATTCAAAAAGTCATCTTGTCAGTAATTCTTGCTTGAAACTGCTTTTTAAATTACTGAAATTATATTATTCTCCTCTAAGATGAGGCAGCTATTTGTTTAATACCACACAGCTGAATACTTGTTATTTGATACAGATGAAAGTTTTCAGAAGAAGGCATTTTGTGTGGCTGTAATCGCTAAGGAAGAACAGTTGCCGTCTTCTTATCTGTAGTTTTAGGGTTCTTGCAGTGGCAGAGGGCACTATGGTAGAATTTTGTGTTTTTGAATTGTAAATAAAAAAATTTTTATGAGTCGAGGTGACCAGGCCTTATGCAATTGCCTTGTGTCTAGAGAGAAGATAGGCCTTGAACATTGTATAAATACTTGCACTATCCTTGTATCTCTATTTCCTGCCACCCCCCTTTTTAATAAAGAATAATATCCATTTTTTAAAATTCTTTCTGTTTCATTCAACATTTCAATAACTTTCTTTGTATTCCTGGAATGTTCAATTTGCCAGTATTCAATACAACTTAAGTCACAGCTTAATAATATGATAACAATTCCCAAAGCAAAATCAAAACATTATTAAAGTTGGGCAGGATTGTTGAGTAATTGGATGTCTTATTATTACCACATACACTGTGCTGCCACTTTATTAGGTACACTCTTGTTGTGCACACAAATGATTTGTCCCACAACATTGCAAGTCACATGACCACGGTTGTGGATATAAATGCAGCAGAACAACCTTTCTAGCATCAGTTAAGCATACAAACCGTAGCAAGAATGGGGAAAAAGAGTTATCTAATGGACTTTGAATGTGGCATAGTAGTAGGGCAAGACGTGCTGGACAAAGCATCTCTGAAACGCAGTTCTCCTGAACTTTTCACGCACCACAGTTTCAAGGGTGTACCGAGAATGGTGCAATGAACAGAAAACATCCTCTCAACAGCACTCCTGTAGAAGAAAATCGCTTGTTGATGAGAGAGGTCAGAGGGGAACGGCTAGAATTGTGCAAGCAAACAGACGGGCCACAATATCACACATCATGTCAAAATACAACCTTGGTGTGCAAAATAAAATATCACAACGGGCCACTAGTTGCACTTTGTTATGAATAGGCTACAACAGCCGATGGCCACATCACGTACCTTTGCTATCAATGAAGAACAAGAGAGCACGCCTCCTGTGGGCACAGCAACACCAGCACTGGACTATCGAGGATTGGAAAACAGTTGCTTGGTCTGACGAGTCAAAGTTCCTGGTGCATCATGTTGATGGAAGGCTCAGAATTTGGCAAAAACAACATGAATCCATGGACCCGTCATGTCTGACTACTGTGCAAGGTAGTGGGGGCAGTGTTATGATGTGAGGAATGTTTTCTTGGCACACGAGTCCATTGATACCCATAGATTCACATCTGAATGCCGCCTCGTACCTAAACATCATTGCTGACAAAGTGCATCCATTCATGTTGACAGTTTATCCTCAGTCAGATGGTTACTTCCAGCAGGATAATGCGCCGGTGCACAAAGCCCGAATCACTAGGGAATGATTCCAGGAACATGACAATGACTTTTCTTTGCTGCAGTGGCTCGCTCAGTCCGTGGATCTCAATCCTATCAAACATCTTTGGGATGAACTGGAAAGGGCTGTTCGCTGCAGGCCTACACCTCTGTCGAATCTGAAGGAACTGCGTGACACGCTCGTGTATCCATGGTACTCCATTCCTGCACGTTTTTCATCATCTTTTCAATCCATGCCTAGACGAATTCAGGCTGTTTTAAAGGCTAAAGGAGGCTCAACATGCTACTAGGTAGGTGTACCTAATAAAGTGGCAGCACAGTGTATATCCTTGGTCCTTAATATAAAATTTCACTTGGTCCTTAATATAAAAATACAAAAGAGCATATGAAGTTAAATTGAAGAATTATCGCTGCAAAATAGATGAGTGAAAATTTGCTCTCAGCCAAAGAGTAATTGATTGTTGGAACAAAGTACCATCTAGTGTTGTGGAAGTTGGTAGTTTGAATAAATTTAAGGAAAAATTAGAAAAGTTATTAGAATAGACAGATGAACCCCAGGGGCTCACATCTGGTGAGTATGGGCTTGGCACACCCAAAGCCTGAGCTGGATATCATCATTCTTCTCTTTCTTCATGGTTCCCTTCTACTTTTCTCTCTCTCCTCTCTTTCTCTCTCTCAGGGTAATCTGGGGAATTTTTTTTTTTTTTTTTTAGCTGGTGCAATATCAGCCTCAGGCTTCCTTGCACCCTGTAGGTAATAATAATAATAATGATGTAGTATTTTTTTTTTTGCTTCCTTGCATCGTTTATTGTACTACTAATAATGTTAACATGGGATCTGCTGTTAAATTGATTTTAGCTAACTTCAGCTTGATTCAAGGTACTTTTTCTGTCATCTTCTATTATGTCATCTTGATTAAAGGTACTGCTTTAATCATCTTCCATTATGGGATATCCTGTCAGTAAGCTATGCTACAGCTGATATAATGTCTTGGGAGACACAAACTGACTGACTGTGCCAGAGTAGAAATACCACTGAGGGTTTTGTTTTTTTTTTCCCCTAATAAATAATTAGCATTTAGCATTAGCATTAGTAAAGGCACACGATGCAAGAAAGCAAGCATCAGCCAAAAAACAAAACCTCATTTCATCCATCCACTCATTCCAAATGTTTGTCTAGTTCTGCTTGAATCTATTTAAACTATCAACTTCTACAACAACAGTTGGAAGTTTGTTCCAGCAATCAACCACCTACTGGCTAAAGGCGAACTTTTGCACATCCTACAACTGTTTTTCCTCGAGTTGAATTTATGCCCTCTCAGACGATTATTCTCAGCAAGAGGAAGAATCTCATCAGCATTGAATATGCTCAAACTATTCAAGGCTTTATATACCTCAATCAGATCACCTCGCAGGTGCCTAGTCTCCAGACACTGTCATTTGCAAAACTTAAGCCTTTCTTCATAAGAGCAATCTTCATGAAGTTAACTGAAGTCAACCTTTTGTTCCATTCACTAATCTTGTTGCCCTTCTCTGTACTCGTTCCAGCAGCTCTACATCCTTCTTAAAATGAGGCCTCAGACCTGTATACAGTACTCAAGGTGTGGCCTGACCATTGCCTTATACAAGGGGATAATCACCTCCTTATCCCTGCTAGAAAAATTTCTGTATATCATTGACAAGACACCATGAGCTACACTTGCAGACCATCTGCGCTGCACAGAAAACTTCATATCTGCCTGCACAATTAGCCCAGGTCCTTTTCATTTTCTACCCGTCAGTGTAGCACTGCACAGTTGATATGTTAATCTGGGGTTACTGCTTCCCATATGCAGTATTTTACATTTGTCAATGTGAAACTTCAGGTGCCAGCTCTCAGCCCATCTGCTCAACTTTTCTAACATCTCTTTGATAACCCCTTGTATAGTGAATGTGTCACTGCCTCACCACAGATTTACTTTTTCCTGGACATATTTTGGACTTGTTTTTGGAATGCTTTGAAGATTACTGTTTGCTATGCAGTAATGTAAATTAACATTTATGTTGGTTACTTTAACTTATACCCTCAATATACCCTTTATTGTGTCCCTTAAAATTCAATAAGTCCTGAAAGTAAATGTGTGTATATATATCTGGTTTCATCACCATGTTATCTTGCTTTTCTAAATGTATTGTCAACCATATCATCATTTTTATATTGTTTAATACAAAATGAAATTTACTGTTTATATATATTTTAAACAGTAAATATTATATATTATATATTTATATAATTATGTCAATAAAAAATATACATATATATTTTTTATTGACATAATTATCATTTTTTCCCTAACTTCCTATTTTCTATAGGATTTTTGTCTTACCAAATATGGTTTTGCTCAGTGCAGTACTTATATCATATATTTACATTTCAGTAAAGCTTTTGAACTGTTTTATGCCAAAGACTGCTGTATAAAATTGAAGCAAATGTGACATTAGGGGCAAATTACTGCTGTGGATAAAGGGATGGCAGAGTAGCAAAAGACTGAGGGTGGTTATTAATGAGTGCTACTCTTCTTGAACTAATGTTATTATTGGAGTCCCTCGGAGTTCAGTACTGGTACTTTTATTGTTTTATTGTTTTCAATATTTATTAACTATTCTAATGAAAGTATATCAAGTTTAATGTCTAAGTTTGCTGATGTTACAAAGTTGGCAGGGAGATTAATGAACGCTAAAGGAATTAATGTGTGCTACTGCAACAAGAACTAGAGATTTATGCAGATGGTCTGAGAACTGGCAATTGAAGTTTAACATTGAGAAATGCAAGGGACTACATAGGGGTAGCAGTGATCCCAGAATAGTATATAAATTGGGGGTATCACAAGGTATCATATAATTAAAAGACCTAGGGATATTTGTACATTACAACAAAGTACTCTGAGCAGTGCAGACAGGCTGCTATGGAGTTATGTCAACGATATAGGGGAATTTTTCCAGCAGGGACATGGAGGTGATTATCCCATTGTATAAGAAAGTTGGTTAGGCTGCACTAAAGTACTGCATATAGATCTGGAAGCCTCATTTTAGGAATTATGTGGACCTGTTGGAAGTGCGGAGAAGTGAAACAAGAAAAGCTACAGTCAAAATTTAGCATTAGCATAGGCACATAATGCAAGAAAGCAAGCTTATATAGCATCAGCCAAAAAAAAACCCTTCTCATTTCACCCATCCACTCACTCCAAATGTTTGTCTAGTTCTGCCTTGAATCTATTTAAGCTATCAACTTCTACAACGATAGATGGAAGTTTGTTCCAGCAATCAACCACCCACAGGCTAAAGGCAAACCTCCGCACATCTATCCTACAACTGCCTTTCCTCAATTTATATTTATGCCCTCTCAGGCGATTATTCTGAGCAAGAGGAAGAATCCCATCAGCATTGAGCATGCTCAAACCATTCAAGGCTTTATACACCTCAATCAGATCACCTCGCAGGTGCCTAGTCTCCAGACACTGTAATTTGCAAAACTTAAGCCTTTCTTTGTAAGAGCAACCCTTTGTTTCATTCACTAATCTCATTGCTCTTCTCTATACTCATTCCAGCAGCTCTACATTCTTCTTAAAATGAGGCCTCCAGACCTGTATATGGTACTGAAGGTGTGGGGCCTGATCATTGCTTTATACAAAGGGATAATCACCTCCTTATCCCTGCTATAAAAATTCCTATATATCATTGATAAGACACCATGAGCTACCCTTGCAGACCGTCTGCACTGCTCAGAAAACTTCATATCTACCTGCACAATTACCCCCCAAGGTCCTTTTTATTTTCTACCACTGTCAATGTAGTACCACAGAGTTGATACTTTACTCTGGGGTTACTGCTTCCCATATACAGTACTTTACATTTGTCAATGTTAAACTTCAGTTGCCACCTCTCAGCCCATCTGCTCAACTTTTCTAGATCCTGTTGCAGCAGCATACTGTCATTACTATCATTAACAACTCTGCTGACCTTTGTACCCTTTGCAAACTTAGACATTAAACCTGATATACCATCATAAATATCATTAATAAATGCAGAAAACAACAATGGACCCAACACTGAACTCTGGGGTACTCCACTAATAACATTAGTCTACGAAGAGCAGCGTCCATTGATTACCATTCTCTGTCTATATACATAGCAGCAGTTTGCCTCCAATGCCACACTGCTCCAATTTGTGCATGCAGCAGTCTTCCATGTGCAACAGTATCAAAAGCCTTTCTAAGATCCAAATATATGATATCAAAATTATTCTTTGCATCCAGTTCCTTTGTGACCACATCATAGTATCCAATCAAATTGGTCAGGCAAGACTTTCCCTTAACAAAACCATGCTGTGTCTGAGCTATAACTGAAGTCTTGGCTAGATGATCCTGCAGTGCTTCTTTAACCAGTGTCCCAATTAATTTCCCTGGAACAGAAGTTAAACTTACAGGTCTGTAATTACTTGTGTCACCCTTTGATCCTCCTTTGTGAATTAGGGTGACATTTGCACATCTCCAGTCCATGGATACCTCCCTTGAGTCCAAGGAAGCTCTCATAATTATGGCTGAGGGTTTGCTTACTTCCTTTTCTGCCTCCTTTAATATAACTGGATAGGTCCCATATACGCCAGGTGCCTTTCTTATGTTTATCGTCAATAATTTCTCCTCTACTTTGCTCTCAGTTATTACAAAATCATCTAGCTCACTGCCAGAGTTTAATTCATCTATGGCATTCCCCTCCATGAATAACTTCTCATGTGTGAATGTAGATGCAAAATACTAATTTAGTTTGTTAGCTACCTGAGAAAGATCATCAACAGTTAAACTATCGCTATGAAGTGGACCAATCTGATTCATCCCCTTCTTTCTAGAGTTTACATAAGCAAACTCTAGAAAGAAGGGGATGAATCAGATTAAGGTAGAATAAAAGGTAGAAAAGGGTAAATCTAGAAAGAAGAGGAAAAACAGCAAAGAACTCTTTGCTGTTTTTCTTTGCATCCTTTGCCAAAGATTTCTCGTAATCTGCCTAACCTCCTTTGTGACTTGGTTACAGACCAGCTATATCTATCATAGGCTTCCATGTCACCTGTTAATTTCTGTATTCTTATGAAGAAAAACTTTAGTTCTGTAAATTTCAGCATCTGGAAATTAGGTGCCTGCAAGGCAATCTGATTAACGTGTTTAAGGCTGGACTTTAATTGAATGCTGATGGTTTCCTTACTCTTCTCTGATGACATATCTAAGGACAGATGTGCAATAATTGGTGTTCAGTATGCTTTCACCCAGAGCTGAACAGTATATATACATGCAACCTGGTTTGAGTTTTTTCTAAGGAATCTGAATTGTGTAAAAACTGAAAAATTATACACATATATGCTTTTACATATTAATTTTTTCTATTTTGGCCTTATAGCCAAACATTACAGTAGAATAACTGTCAAAAGTAAAATCAAAATATTGTATAAAAAAATTCATAAAAAAAATAAAAGCTCATCTTTATCTATTCTTTGTTTTCTAGTAATAGCTTTACATTTATATATGTATAACTGTGTCAATTTGAAAAAAGGATAGATTATATGTAATTTTTCATTCAATTTCATCAAAATGCCACTTTTTAAACATAGATGACAGATGGCATTAGTTTCTGTGAAGTTTCAAGAGAATCTGTACATATACAGACAATGTGTTCATTATCAACACATTGTCTGTACATATACAGACAATGTGCTGATAATGAACTGAAGGCACTTTCAAAACATACATATAATGTTCATATTCCTTTGGTCCCTTATGTGAAAAAATATACATATGTTCACACTTGCAAAAGTGGTTAAATCTCAAGATACAATTTCTTGATTGAACAAAATGGCACAAGTCATTTAGTAAGTTAATTAGTTTCTTTATATCCAATTAAATTAAGAAATACAGTAAAAGTTCTCATTTATTCAGTTTTATAATTGATTTTGTTTCAGTTGGATGCCTAACTTCTATTGCTACATGCCTTTTGACAAGAAAAGATGATCTTGATCATACATTGCCATTCAAGGTTGTTGGTGAGCTGTTAACATCAGCAAAATACGAAATGTGGATGCTACAGGTTAGTATTAGTATAAGTATTAGTAATGGCCGCATGGTGCAAGTAAGCCTATGGCTTATTCTGCACCAGCCAAAAAAAAACCGAACAAAACAATGATAAAAACAAAAAAAAAAATAAATAATAATATTTTCTTTACTCCCTTTAAAATCTGACAATCTGTTGGTGAAATCATCAATAGTTGCTCCCGGCAGACATACCCTGGTTCGGCTCCACCTATCCTTATTACAAAAAATATTCCCTGTTTCCCTGATAACGGAGTCTCCTAATAAAACAATGTCCTTTTTAACCAGAGTAGTTTGCACTTGGTTTTTCTGTTTGAGGCTCGAATCAGGTGTGCATCACTTGGTAGATTGCTGGAGTTTTGAGTCCCTACGAGCTCCCAGATGCATTATTCTTGAGGGCAAGCATCCGTTTTTTCAGGGACTCAAATTGTTCCATCAGTGCACCAAATTGTAATTTAAGATCTGTGCACTCCATACATCGATCACAAAGAAATGAATCCCCAAGTGAGGTAGGATTAGTCACCAGGTTGACCTTGGAAAACATTCCACAGGTTCCACAATGGATTAAATCATTACTCACCCGTAAATCGCCATCGGCTATTTCCGTGTGAGTCACGATACCCTGTGACATGTTTAAGGCAGATCTCGCAACTACCATTATAAAATTAAATAAATATCAATGAAAGTTAACTTTAAAAAATTATATCTATAATATTATTAAAATCAAACTGTTACTGGAAAACCTATAACAAAATAATCCAACAATATCTAAATAAATCAAATATTTAAAAGCACTATCCAAAAGTAAACCACTTATCTGGGGAGCCCTGACTAAGCGCGTCCGCTCACCTCGAATGCCAACACTGAACCAGGTGTTGGGGATAGGTTAGGGATATGACCATACAATCAGCAGCTGTCTTGGCTGAAGAATTTTAGCCGAGGTAGACTCAGATAAGCTGAATTGTTTTTTTTTTTTTTTTTTTTTCCAGAACAAAAACTAGAGCTGTTAAGGAAACATTATCAATGTACAGAAATATAATGCAAAAGTCAGACAAGAATTAGCAAAGCTGAATAAGAACTGTTCTTGCTATGCTTCACACATAGGCGGCCTCTTCCCAGTCCTAAGTCTAGACTTGATGATTCTTAAAGCAGAATGAAATATCATCAAAGTTGGACAGAATTGTTGAGGAGTTGGATGTCTTGTTACTGATTTATATAAGCAAATTTAATTTTTAAAAATACACCTCAGTAAAGCTTACATTTGTGCTTGGTCATTACATGGTTACTTAGTGTATTTAATTTAATTTTGCATAATTATTTAAGAGTGATAGCCATATATGGTTGTCACTCAATTCTTAATATAATGCTGAATTGGGATCTGCTGTTTATGGCATCCTGCATCTTGAATAAGGCATCAAGTGGGCAAAAATAATCAGCCTTTGCTAGCTATATAAGTTTTTTGAATAGTTTAAGGCAAATGCTTATAGATATTGGCTGTAAATATTTAGCAACCTTGTGATCTTTCTTTTTAGGCACTGGTTTGACATAAAGACTATGCTACTGAAGAAATATGTGATGATCTCATGGTCAGAAAAGAAGGTAAGGCATTTGCAAAAAACTGTCAACAGAATTATGGAAGATCAGGTTAGGGACTTGTGCTGCCCTTGGCTTGAGTTCTGCAAAATTCATAGTGAATAAGCTACTGGTAATATCAAACAGCCTTCTCATGCCTCAGGTTGTTGTTGTTGTTGTTTTGGTTTTTAGGAGCATTAGCAACTAAGGCCATATTAATTACTCCGGGGATATGCGGTGGTCATTCCCTCACCTTTCTGCATCCTCCGTATTTTGTGGTCACGGGCTCGAACCTCGGTCTAATCAAGAAGCGTGTGCTATGCACTGCTGCTCCTGCCCACCTGGCTACGGAGGCGTCATGCCTCAGGAAGGGTATGCTAAAATATTCTAAAATCACTGGAGTACTGGATTGTTCAGTGATAGATACACAGGGTATAGTTAGATTTACCCAGCCTGAATCTTCAACATATCGCACAAATAGCCTCAAGATATGTTTGGCTGATTGTAGTCTTATAATACTCAGCACAGAAGACTATATCATCATTCCCTTCCTGTTTGTTCTAGAATTTTCCAGGCACCCATAGGCAAATGTATGGAGGAGCATGTCCAGCTGCTGCTTCTCTATGGACAACCAGGATTCAGTGAGGTACATGAAGACGTATTCACTCAGGCAGAGATGGATTAGTAGTTTGTTGGCCAAGCTGTCTGTTTGCAGGAAGTAGTGAATATGATATTCTTCTCAGGACTAGCAATGTTAGTTAACTGCTATGCTTGAAAACTCTGTTACCTGAATGGGCCCAGTGTGCAACTTCTGTCTCTTAAGGGTTTAATCAGGGTTCTAGTAGTTTTAGCATATAATAAAGCATAACCATAAAATGCTTGCATACACCCTCAGGGGCTCACATCTGGTGAGTATGGGCTTGGCACACCCAAGGTCTTGAGCTGGATATCATCATTCTTCTCTTTCTTGGTGATTCTCTTTTACTTCTCTCTCGCTCTCTCTCTTTCTCTCTCTCTCAGGGTAATTCAGAATTTTTTTTTTTTGCCCAGTGCAGCATTATTATTAGCCATATGGTACAAGGAAGCCTGAGGCTTCCTTGCACCATATGGCTTAATAATTATAATGATATATATATAGACATCTGCCAAGAAATGGAATCATTTATAGACCAGATACACGTTTTGCAAGATATTGTAATTGCTATCATGATTTAAGTATATTAATATAAAGCTAGGTAGGTAGAAAATTTGTGCAATAAAAATATGAGTAGCTGATAAATAATATAAAATTATTTATATTATTTATTAGGGGAGATTGGGGAGACAGCATTTTGCTTAAATACAAATTTTATTAAAAACATTTGCAAAAAAATATTTTACACAGTACACATAATTACAAATCTATGCCAACAGTATGTAGACAATACACAGGTGGCCACCTGCAATATACAATTCCATTAAAAATGAATCACTTAACACTGAGTTACAGAGACATTCCAGAACCCAGCTAAATATATTACTTCACAAAATAGAAATATCATTAGGTATAGCTCACAGTTGCAGTTAAAATCAGCAACATCAAAATATATCTGCATTCTGAGGCATTCAAAGTCATACTAGTGAGTTCCATTCTATATTTTTCCTGACCATGTGTCATTCTATTTTCACAATAACAGGGAAAAGTAACTTTAAGTTTTAATATGCATAACATAAATCAGATTATGAAAAATGTCTACAATCTTTGGCTATTTAAAAAATTATATATATATATACATCCATTTCTATTAAGAAAAATAATGATTTCAAAGGGTCCATATATCTAAAAAAAGGACTAGGATATAATTTAAATTAAATATTTTACAATTAACAATATTCTCCAATTAAATTGTGCTATTCTTGACAAAAGTTATTTGTATGGAAGATATTATAAATAGTTAATACCTTCTGATGTGACTAGCTGCTTAAAAACAAAGACAATAAATGTTCCTGTCTATAATTATATTAACTTAAACACAGAATAAATAAATTATATGGCATTCATTATAGGAAACATATGGTATACCAAATTTTCTAATTTTCAAAATAACAGAACTATCAGAGAAAGTTTATACCAGTTAATTTTCTTTAAACTGAAGTGGGGAAATGAAGTTTGAAAAATTATAGAAGAAAAAACATTATAATTTTATTACCTTTAAGGGCATGTCAGAAACTCTGAGTTAAAGAGAATTTCAAGTCCTTGACATATAAATTAAAAGAAGGTTGATGTATCTGGGTGGACTAGCAAAAGTACATAAAGTTTAATTATGAAGAGATATGTAGTCCAACATTTAGAATGACATCTGAGGTTTAAGACTGAAATATCACTCATATAATAATGGCATTGGTACAGACTCTCTTTTGATTTTTCATCCTTCTGGATTAGCAACATTTACAGTTTAAATAAATTGTGAGAACTACAGGTCTTAGTAACACAAGATTATCTTCAATGGTAAAGAAACAGAAATATTTTAAATTCCGTTTTAAATTTAAGGGCATAAAAGAAGTTATGTCTTTAATTTTCTTGGCCTTTGACCAGATTTATATTTTCCTTTAATATACAAAAATTCTTCTGAATCTGGAACATCTAGAGGTATAAGTTCCTCAGCTAGACTTGATCTGCGACTCAAAATGCTTACTTGGCAAGGCTCATGACGCATCAAATAATGCTCTAGTGTATCCCAGCCTCCACCAACACGAACCATGACATGATTTTTCAGTAACTAATGAAAGAAAACATAGAGCAGTCAACTTTTCAGTTATGTCACAAAAAAAATTTTCCAAAAAAAGTCTCACTAAATTAACATTACTTAACTTGGCAGTCATGGTTGGTCACCTGACAGGTTATATACGAAAATAACATTCCCATGTTAACTGTCAATCAATGATTAAAATTGTGAAAATTTTCTTACCTTCCTAAATATAATCAGTCTTTTAATGCAGCAGTTTCTGAGGTGTTTTCATTAGGGTTGTCATGCAGAAAATGTGCATGAGAACCTGTCAGTTGACCTGCCACCCTCTGCAAATATTTGGTTTTTTGCTTGAAAAGTGTTGTGTTACCGAACAAGATTTAATGCTGTGTTTTAAATTTCAGGCTACTTGTTTTCCTTCTCCTACTAGTTCAGTAAATATCTACTGTCTTCCTCTAGTTGTTTTTAAAAAGATTTATTGCTTTCACATAGTAAAAATGATAACACAAAACCTGATATTTCTCAAGATCATCCACTACACTGAGAGAAGCAAGACAGAAATTTATAGTTTCAAATTTTGCATGCTGTGGAGATGCCAAATTTGAAATAAACCTGAAACCGAAGTAGCTAATTGTATTGAATGTATATAATATGTTTTTAATTTTTTAATAATATTAATGTACAGAATAAGCAGAAATATATGTGCATGCATGCATATGTTTGAAAACAATGTTTTTTTAAACTGGAAAATGGAGTATAACAGACTAATGTTTCTTTATCATTTTGGGCAGAATTTGTTTTTTTTTTTTATTATTTTGAAAATAAAAAACACATAGCATATTTTAAAATTTTTAATTTTTTACTATAACTTAAGAAGTACATACAACAAGTATGTACTCTTTAAGTACTGAAATCTATTAGAAAAAAGATAAAACACTAGTAGTTTAATCATAATTCAAAAAATCACAAAACATTTTCAGAAATTAAAAAGAAATTTGGTACCTTTCAGGTGACTGGCCACTATTTTTGATACATTTTGGACATCACCAGGGCCAAATTAAAGAAAAATACATTCAATGCATTATCTCATGCTACCTTTTCTTCTGCAGGTATATTAATAAATCAAAAGCATTTAATATCTGAATAATGCTTGCTTTCATCTGTAATTCATTAATTTTTTTATTTGTCTTCACAGTTGAAGGCTTTATTTGATGGCAATAAGATGAAGTAGCATTGACAATACAGACATAAGTACAGGTAATATCATACAGCATGTGTTATTACTAATGACAATTCAAAGAATATTATTTACAATTTTATTTAATATGTATAGAGAGGCTGTACATTTAGTATGTACAGCCTGTCAGCTGTATATATCTGCAACTACCAGTTTTTCACATTAGTGTCAATTATTTCAAAGTATTTACAAATATTTTTGACATAGAACCATGAGGAAACTTTGGTGTGCAAAAAAAAAAAAAAAAAATCCCTTGTTGGAAGAAGGCTAGATTACAGCTTTATATTACTAAGGTAAAATGAAATGGAACAAAATTAAAAATTTATTCAAACATCCCCAAGTTTTAATTTAATGTAGTAAACAATGATGCAGGACCCTAAATTTAATGTACACAGTCCTCGAACATCTCAAAAATGTTACAAATCTCTTCAAAGAGTACAGAACTGATCAGGCTTTTCAAAATACTGCAATTCTGCTAAATAAATGACATACTTCAGAAAACCGATCAAATTTTCTGGACATGAGTAATATTTGAAAACAGAAGGCAAAAAAAAAAAAAAAGAAATTTTGATTATGAAACATGAGCCTGTATTATGATGATCCCTGAAAATAATAAAATTTTTTTTTTTTTTTACAATACTAGACACAACCATAGCATCTTTCACTGAAAGATTTGTTGTTAAAATGACACAGTGAAATATTTAACATTATTTGTAATGTAAAGAAATTAAAAGGGTGGGATAAAACTGCAAAAATATGCATTTGAAATTGACTAACAATAAAATCAAAATGAAAGTAATATATCCAGCATAGCTCTATTTGATGAACTGAAAACTTTGCAGTGTTTCATTCAATAGCAGGAGAGACTGCTTCTACAGGGATGGGCTACACTTAAATAGAAAGGGTGCAAGAATATTTGTTGATGCTATCGCGGCAGTGTTAGGTGGGTCGGAAAACTGCTAGCTTGGGGAGGGATACACAGACTAAAAGGTTAACAGTGGCTGCAGGCAAAAGTGATTTTTTGCACTGCTTCTATTAGAATGAAGCCGACCGGGCTAGCGGGGATGGGTAAAGTGCCTGCCTGGCAACCCAAAGGTGGCGGGTTCGAATCCCGCCTCGGGCTTGGATATCACGATGGTGCCGCACTATCCAGTTGGATCTCACGGCCATGAAACACGAAAGAAGCAGGAAAAACTGGTTCCTTCGTGTATTGCTCACATCATATGATAAAAAAAAAAAAAATTAGATGAGCAGCAGCCTGGAAAGCAAGGTAACGGAGATTTTCTGAATAATGACATACTTCATTATTGTTGTTGATATTGTTGGGATATTGTTGGGATATCAGAGATGTGGTGTCACACAGATATAAGCAGTGCAGAATTGGAATTTTGGAAGTACAATGTCTAGAGGAAGGATAGACAGGACAGGAAGGGAGGAGGGGTTATGCTGTTAGTTAAGAAACACAAAATCTGTGGAAGTGCATCCAATTGATGTTGGCGGACAATGCAACGCTGAGTCTGTTTGGTGTGACATAAGCACACTGGGAAAGAAAAATTAGAGTAGGTGTGTGTTATAGGCCTAATGAATCTGATGAGTATAATGAGCAATTTTGCAGAGAAATAGAGTGGGCCAGTAAATCAGAATATCTTATAATGGGGGATTTCAACAAATATTGACTGGACCTTGTGGATTGGTCACTCGCACACTAGCAAGACTTTTGTGGATTTACTGGATGACTGTTTTAGCATTAGCATTAGCAGAGGCATATGATGCAAGAAAGCAAGCTTATGCAGCATCAGCCACAAAAAAAAAAGCTCCCATTTCACTCCATTGTTCCAAATACCTGTCCAGCTCAGCCTTAAATTTATTTAGGCTATCAACTTCCACAACAAAGGATGGAAGTCTGTTCCCCCAGCCAACTACCTGCTGGCTAAAAGCAAACTTCCGCACATCTATCCTACATCTGTCTTTCCTCAATTTGAATTTATGCCCTCTCAGGTGATTATTCTGGGCAAGAGGAAGAATCCCATTAGCATTGAGCAGGCTCAAACCATTCAAGGCTTTATACACCTCAATCACACCTTGCAGGTGCCTAGTCTCCAGAAACTGTAATTTGCAAAACTTAAGCCAGATGGAGTAATACTTTTGATCTAATTATCAGCAGTGATTATTTATGCATTAAGAATTTGCAGATAAAGGAACCACTGGGTGACAGTGATGTACTGACATGGGAATTATTACTTAAAGATGTAACTACCATCAAGACTAAAGCGAAGGGCTTTTGCTTTCGTAAAGGTGACTACAGGGGTTTCAGACAGTTTTTAAATTCTGTACAGTGGGATCAACTGATGATGTTACCAACGTTGAATTCTAAATGGGAAGCGTTCAGGGAATTAATTTTGGAGGCTACTAGGCTTTTCATTCCAACTAAGAACTAATGCTAGTGTTCCCAAACAGTCAGTTCTTTCTCCCACTCTTTCCCTCTTGTATATTAATGACCTTCTTCCACTGACCAGAAATCCTATCCATTGTTTTGCTGATAGCTCATTGCATTCCACCTTCCAATTTGGGAAACCTTGCCCCGCTCAAACAGCTTTAACTTCTCGAATATCCACTACCAATTCCTTAAATGCTGATCCCCAGGTAATTTTCCAGTATCTAATGATAACTAAGTTAATTTCAGTCCTGTGTTATATCTCAGAAAAAGGATTCTTCTGCTCCTGTGCTTATCTTTGATGACACTCTGATTTCTAGATCAGATATCTATATTGGGGATTACCCTGACTTCTAATCTTTCTTGTCATAAGTACATTACAAATATTGCTTCCTCTGCATCTAAAACACAGGTTTTCTCTTTTGCTCTCGGTATTACTTTTCTTCTTAACAGCTATTCACTCTGTACAAATCTCAAATCTGCCCTACCGTGGAATACTCTTCCGACATCTTGGGCAGTGCACCCAAAACCTCTCTCAGACTCCTAGATTCCATTCAAAAGAGGGAAGTTAGATTAATTAATCACTCATCTCTAACAGAGTCTCTCCAACCCATGTACTGTACTATAGGTTTTAATACCTCTCCTGTTTGGGGTTTCATAAAAAAAAAAAAAATAGTAAAAAAATAAATAAATTCAAGGAAGAACTGAGCAAACATTTGGAGTGAACGGATGGGTGAAATGGGAAGGATGTTTTTTTTTTTTTTTCTTTTTTGGCTGATGCTGTATAAGCTTCCTTTCTTGCATCATATTCCTCTGCTAATGCTAATATTTGTTGCTATCTAAAATTTGTAAGATTGTACAGCAATCTATCAATTTGTACAGCAGTCTTTTATGTGCAACATTGCAGTATCCAATCATTATACTGTTTAATATTCAAAATCTTTTACGTTTAAACAACCAGGTTGAAGATGATCATTGCACACCATGCCAACTTATGTGAATCAACTACCAACCACAGTGCAGTTATATCACTCAACAAATTCAAAATAACCTATTATTTTTTCTGAAAAAAATTCACTTAACCCAGAATCAGTTGCATTGGGTAAACTTCACCCCAACAATATTTCAGCAATTTGTGCATAATCTACCCCATCCACACAGCTAAAACTCCTAATAGCTGTTTTTGAAAATGCTTTCTTTGAATTCACAGAAAATTCCAGAAATGTCTGTTATTGCACAATTAGAAAAAAAATTCATGAGTGAGTTAAACCTAATTATATGATGTGATGATTGACATATGTCATGTACAGTAATTAATAGCATGCTCTCTTTACTACCGTGTGCTTTCCTCCAATCGGTAATGTTGTCTAGCTTTGTGACATTGATGCATTATCTGGAATAAAACTGTTTACATGCAGCAAGTGTTTCTGTTATTGACACACTTCCTCTAATCAAAGAATTAAGTTGAAGCACATTATTTTGAAATTTGCATGCACCTGCTGACATGTCTAAAAGGAGGTTTATTTTTAAAATTAATTAAAAATATATGATTTTAATATAGAACATGGCTTTTTAACAGCAGTGTTCAGAAAAGATTGCAAACATAGGCAGCATCAAAAAAATTTCATTTCTTTTATATCATCCATAATTTAAATTTTGAATTATTTTATACTGATTTTTCAAATTTTCCTGTGAATAGTTATGGATTAAAAATACAAAACTATTGTGCATTTAAAGTAACCTAACTTTACTTTAACAACGAACCAAACTGCAATACATAACACAAAACAAACCATCTGATAACAAGTAATAAGCAATGTATTAAACTCCAACTTAATTGGTCATTAACTTTATGAAAAAAGCACCAAACTTAAGACATTAATCCTTTGCAGTCCATAATTATTTTTGTTGAATTCTCCATGCGGTCCAGCTCAAAAAAAAAAAAAAAAAAAAATCACTTGAAATGTGATGCTCAAAAAAATAATTTATTTTTGGGTTTTCATGAGCATGTTTAAGGTCTTCATGTTAAACATTTATGTAATTTTGATGTATTTCTTGAAACTGTCAAAATCCTGTAGTCCTGGTTTTTGGGAGCATGCCACAATAATAATAAACTGTTTCTTTTCTCCCATTTCTAACACATCTATTACTACATACTGCAAAGTTTTAATTCTAATCTGAATTCTCAACTTTAAGCACAATATGAGAATGGATGTTCAATATCTTTCTTGTGCATTTCAACTCAATAACCTTTTTCCTAGAAAGAGTGTTCTGTTCTTATTTCAGACATTTTCTACTAGTGGAACAATGAACTTCTTTCAAAACTGCTTGTAACAAAGGTTCTTTTGAGATGGATCTGCCACCTTCGTCATGAAAATGACACTTCTATAAGCTAGAAAAACAACTTTTCTGCATTTCATTGATTTTTGAACGAAAAACGAGAAAAGTAATGGTCTGTAGCACCCAATATTTCTTGTCTATTCATAAACAGTGACTGGCTTTTCAGTTTGAAAGTTTGCCATCTCCCCTTTACTTCAGTTTCAGTATTATCGACAGAATAGGCACAGTTTTTTTTTTTTTTTGTCTTTTCATACTAACATTTTATCCTCTTTTCAAAAACCAGCATCCTGTGCTTTTCAGTTTTCTTTGTGATCCTCATCTCTGATGGTAATCCCTTTGTGTTTTCCATAATAGTACCTCTATCTATATATTTAGCTTATAAATTTATTCTGCTGGTTGGAAAATGGTCAGTGAATAAATGAAATCCACAACCATCAATAGCATTAGCATTAGTAGAGGCATATGATGCAAGAAAGCAAGCTTATGCAGCATCAGCCAAAAAAACAAACACTCTCCCATTTCACACCTCCATTCATTCCAAGTACCTGTACAGCTCAGCCTTAAATTTATTTAGAATATCAACTTCCACAACAAAGGATGGAAGTCTGTTCCACCAACCACCCGCTGGCTAAAGCCAAACTTCCACATATCTATCCTACATCTGTCTTTCCTCAATTTGAATTTATGCCCCCTCAAATGATTATTCTGAGCAAGAGGAAGAATTCCATCAGCATTGAGCATGCTCAAACCATTCAAGGCTTTATACACCTCAATCAGATCACCTCGCAGGTGACTAGTTTCCAGACACTGTAATTTGCAAAATTTAAGCCTTTCTTCGTAAGAGCAACCCTTTGTTCCATTCACTAATCTTGTTTCCCTTCTCTGTACTCGTTCCAGCAGCTCTACATCCTTCTTAAAATGAGGCCTCCAGACCTGTATACAGTACTCTAGGTGTGGCCTGACCATTGCCTTATATAATGGGATAATCACCTCCTTATCCCTGCTAGAAAAATTCCTGTATATCATTGACAAGACACTATGAGCTACTCTTGCAAACCGTCTGCACTGCTCAGAAAACCTCACATCTGCCTGCACAATTACCCCCAGGTCCTTTTCGTTCTCTACCACTGTCAGTGTAGTACCACAGAGTTGATATTTCACTCTGGGGTTGTTGCCTCCCATATGTGGTACTTTATATTTGTCAATGTTAAACTTCATTTGCCACTTCTCAGCCCATCTGCTCAACTTTTCTAGATCCTGTTGCAGCAGCGTACTGTCACTAGTGTACTTACAACCCTGCCAACCTTCGTATCGTCTGCAAACTTGGATATTAAGCTTGATATGCCATCATCAATATCATTTATAAATACAGAAAACAACAATGGACCCAATACTGATCCCTGAGGGACTCCACTAATAACATTAGTCCACAATGATCAGTGTCCATTGATTAACACTCTCTGTCTTCTCCCATTCAACCATCCCTTTATCCATAACAGCAATTTGCCTCCAATGCCACACTGCTCAAATTTGTGCAGCAGTCTTCCATGTGCAACAGTATCAAAAGCCTTTCTAAGATCCAAATATATGATATCAAAGTTATTCCCTGCATCCAGTTCCTTTGTGACCACATCATGGTATCCAATCAAATTGGTCAGGCAAGACTTTCCCTTAACAAAACCATGCTGTGTCCGAGCTATAACTGAAGTCTTGTCTAGATGATCCTGGAGTGCTTCTTTAACCAATGCCTCCATTAATTTTCCTGGAACAGAAGTTGAACTAACAGATCTATAATTACTTGTGTTGCCCTCTGATCCACCTTTGTGAATAGGGGTCACAGTTGCAAATCGCCAGTCCATGGGTACCACCCCTGAGTCCAAAGAAGCTCTCATAATTATGGCCAAGGGTTTGCTTACTTCCTTTGCTGCCTCCTTTAATATCACTGAATAGATCCCATCCACCCCGGGTGCCTTTTTTATGTTTATCTTCAACAATTTCTCCTCCACTTTCCTCTCAGTTATTACAAAATCATCCAGCTCACTGACAGAGTTTAACTCACCTCTGGCATTCCCCTCCCTGAATAACTTCTCATGGGTGAATGTAGATGCAAAATACTCATGTAGTTTGTTAGCCACCTGAGCAAGATCATCAACGGTTGAACCATCAATATCCAGTGGACCAATCTGATTTATCCCTTTCCTTCTATAGTTTACATAGGTAAAGAACTCTTTGTTGTTTTTCTTTGCATCCTTTGCCAAGGATTTCTCATAATCTGCCTTTGCCTGTCTAATCTCCTTTGTGACTTGGTTACAGACCAGCTTATATCTATTATAGGCTTCCATGTCACCCATTGATTTATATGTATCCCATGCATTTTTCTTCTCTGCCACATGTCTCATTAGTTCATCTGACATCCATTTAGGCCTAAACCTTGAAAAATATTTCTTAGTTGGTATGAAAAGCCTAGTAGCTTCCAAGTTAAATTCTTTTAATGCTTCTCATTTTGAATTTGCTGTTAGTAACATCATCAGTTGGTCCCACCGTATAGAATTTAAATACTGTCTCAGACCACCATAGTCACCTTTACGAAAGCAAAAACCCTTCCCCTTACCCCTGATGGTACTTACCTCTTTGATTAAATCCCACTTCAGCACACTGTGATCACTGCCACCTAGTGGTTCCTTTATCTGCACATTCTTAATGCATAAAGAATCACTACTGATAATCAGATCAAGAGTATTACTCCCTCTAGTTGCCTCCCAAACATGCTGATGTAGAAAATAATCATCGAATAAATCCACAAAGGCCTTGCTAGTGTGTGAGTGACCAACCCACAAATTCCAGTCAATATCTCGGAAATTAAAATCCCCCATTATAAGACTCTCTGATTTACTGGCCCACTCTATTTCCCTGTACAGTTCCTTATTATACTCATCAGAGTCATTTGGCCTATAACACACTCCTACTCTCAATTTTGATCTCCCAATGCTTGTGTCACACCAAACTGACTCGACACTGCACTGTCCAGTGATGTCGACTGGCTTCACTTCCTTGTATTTTATGTGTTTCTTAACTACTAGTAGAACTCCTCCTCCCTTCCTATCTTGTCTATCCTTCTTGTACACATTGTACTCCCCAAATTCCAGTTCTGCATTCCTTATATCTGTATGACACCACGTCTCTGATATCCCAACAATATCTGCCTTTGATGTTTTGAGCAATACCTCAAATTCATCAAATTTATTTACTAAACTCCTAGCATTGGTGTACACACAAGTATACATGCACCTGTTTCTATTCTTAGCTACCCTAACACAACCCATGTGTTTACTTGTACCACAATGACTCCCAGCAGCCTCCGAAATATCCTGCATCTTGTTTTTCAGGCTTCTGCTCATTCCAATAGAAGCAGTGCAAGAATCTCTTTCACCTCTGCCAGTGGCTACTGTTAATCTATTAGTCTTTGTCTCCCCCCAAGCTAGCAGTTTTCCGACCCTCCTAACACTGCCTCGATAGCATCAACAAATATTCTTGCACCCTTTCTATTTATGTGTATCCCATTCCTGTAGAAGCAGTCTCTCCTGTTAACAAGTACAGTCCAGGCTGAAAAAAATTCTACTCCTTGAGCCTTGCACAATCTTTCCAGGGTCGAATTGATCGACAAGGCTCTCATCATATACTCCCTCCTATCGTGTCTGGGCAGAATTGCACACACTTTCAAATTCAACCCTAATTCAAGGCTTTTTTTCAACAGTGACCTGTTAAGTAATTTTGCTGGTGTCCTACTCTTAATATCATTAGTGCCAACGTGTACAACAGTATCACCCTTTGTGCCCTTAAAAGATTATATCTGTCCTACAATGTCATCAACCTTTGCCCCTGGCAGACATACCCTGGTCCTGTTCCACCTATCCATTTTACATGTTCCCCGTTTTCCTGACAATAGAATCACCAACAACTACTAGTTCCTGTGGGACCAGCGCATTCTGCTTTGGGGGTTGCCGCTGTGTTGCGTGATGATCAAGTGCAAGCTGTGGGGCACCTCAGTAGGCAGGTGGGAAGGAGCAGCAGTGCGTAGCACACGCTCCTTGATTAGACCGGGGTTCGAGCCCATCACCACCAAATATGAAAAGGTCAGGGAATGACCACTGCATATCCCGGAGCAATATGGCCTTAGTTGCTAATGCTCCTAAAAACCAAATAACAAACAAACAAGCAAGCTCTGGTGTTGATGTGGGCAGCTGAGAGCTTGATGGGCCCCTCAATTTAGATCCTTCGAAGGCATCCACCCTGTCCTTGAAACTCTAATATAGGCCCGTAACAATGCTGAGTTGGCACCTCATTTCCTCACACTCCTTACATCGCGCACACAAAGACATCCCCCTTGGCAATATCGTGTCTCTTACCTGATTACTCCACAAACATCAAGCAAGTAATACTGTGAAGAAATTTTTGGATGAGATGAAATATGATCCCCGAGATAAAGTCAAGTCAGTAGTAGGTTTAGGGTTGTATTAGGGTCTTATTAAGTCAGTAGTAGGCTTTCCAAAATATGGCATAACAGATGACACTAAAATAAAACAAACAAAAAGTCCTACTTTTTGGTTTTGAAGATATGAATGAAATCCTACCCTTGAAACCAATAGTAGTTTCATCTAATGCAGTAATTCTTCGTAGAATAAAATATTTATGAAACTTTTCACATCAGAAATACACTTTACTTTAGATCCCTACTTTGAATTCTTTTTGTTTCGTATTTTTGTTGGTGGACAGAGATGCAGCATCCAAAATATCTGCAGAAATATCTTTGTGCCAAATACATTCTTAAAAATTGGAATTCTGTCTGTCCATTCTTAGGACCAGTATTTCCTTTATATAAGTTTTTCATTTAGGCTGTTATGAAATGTTGACACACATCATGCCAAAATACTTCACTTCATGGAGTCACATAGTATGAGATACTCTGTGAAGTCTAAAATGAAGAAAAAAACTGCTGCTGACTGTTAAAAATTGAATATAAACATTATTCTAATTTTTACATTGTTTATATGAAGTATAAATAGATGATAGTATAATAATTATGATATCACAGTGGGAAAACAAATTTCATATTCAGTAATACTGACTGTCGTGGCTGGTGTGACATTGGATTGCAAATGGTTAAAAGATAAATCTTTATTAAAAATGTGAATGTGTAAACATACTCATCATAACTTATGATATACAATGTCTAATCATACAATAAAAATGTACAGAAAACTGTATTTTTTGTTTCATTCTTGACATTTAATATTATGAATGCATTTGCACTTAATATAGTACACAACATTACTTTTCTCACCATGTGGCAAATCAATATTGTATTATATTGGAACAAAATGCAACCCCCCCCCCCATTTTCAGGATTAAAAATGCAGGGAAGGGGTCATATACATGCCTAAATTCTTGAAAACAATATTATTTTTTCTCACATAACATGTATTTGAAGTAACTTTTATTCTTTTATTCCTGTAGTTAATTTTTTATTTTACTTTTCACTTTTATATCCTATAGAATTTTAAATGATAATTAAATGGAATTTAGAGGTGAGCACATTTAGAGGTGATAAACTTTTGCCAAAATTTAATGAAATTAATTTGAAGTAACTTGTAACAACTTTTTCCCATTAAACCTTAGCTGTTATACGCTAGGCCTATACTTCTTTCATGACCACACAAAGTACAGATAATGAACACTAAAGACAATGAACAAAAGGTATGGCATAAAACAGTGAAGAACATTTTAAATTAAAAATAAATAACACTTCTTCATATATTAAAATGAAGAGTTTTTCGTTCCTGAAGAAATAACTGAAAAGAAAAAAAATCATGTACTGAAAAAAAAACTGAACACACAGCAATTACTATCAGCTTTTAAGTGAACATTATTAAATTTGACAGGTCATAATTTTAAAAAAATAACATATGTGAAAATAGCACAAACGTGATCAAAATCAAAAGAAACACTTATCAGAAAACTGAAAGATATACCCAATTTTCAGATTAAATTGGAAAAGAAATTTCAGTTTAAATTGGAAGTTAGTGGGTAGTATATCTATGGTGCATAACTTCTATTAGCTTTTAACATTTCTATCTATTGGTAATTATGTTTTATAATAGGAAGAAATGACTGAAATGGTAAAAGGAGACATTAACTCAGCAGATGTTTTTAGAATTTTTTATTCTGGTAATCTCTTCCATGCAATCTTTACTGAATGACAACATTAGAATAACCCTTGCACATGAAGGGGAACTTATTTTTATCCAGATTTTCTCCTTGACAACCTGTTTTTTGCCGAGGCAATCTACAGTAGTCAGAACAAAATGTTCACCTTTACTAATATTTACATTTCAAGTTTAGAGGTTATAAATTTGTAATTTCAAATGTGGCTATTTAACAATATACTGGCAAGTTTCAGAGTAGAGGTTGGTTCTTGTATTAGCTTAAACCTATGCTGCTTTTTAAAATTTTTCTGGTATTTTTTATTTTTTTAATTTTTATATATGAAATCAAATTCTCCCTTGTACCTTTCCCACCAACATTCTCTGAATGATTATGTACTATTTTCTTGTTTTAATTTTGATATACTAGGAAATATGAGAAATTAAATTTTTGTTTGGTATTTAACAGATATCAAGTGAGTAAAAGCACCTTTCTTTTTACCCAACTCCCATTCCCATGTGGTTTCCACAAAATGCCAGTGATAGTAATCTAATTTTTCTGGCTAAATGCATATGACAACTGACAAAAATATAGACATTTACATTACATCTGCCAAATGCCATGTGAGCTCTGTATTTCAATTCAGGGGATGAATGACTTTGAAAATTCCAAAAAAATATGATAAAAACATTCTTTACAGGTGATGGCCTATCTGATTTTAGGGATAGATTTCAAGTTATGAAAGCCTTGAGCTTGATACAGTTTCAACATTGAGCATGACCTTTACAATGAACAGTGTATGGACTAAAGTCCATTTTAGTCCACATACATCCACTACAACAAATATGCCCTTGCAGGTAGCATAATGCTTAAGCTCACTCCTCCCCACACCAGAAACTTGGGTTTTGATTCCACCAAAACAGGCAAACTGACTATAGAATATACATGCAATTTACAGCTATTCTGTCTCACATCTATACAGATGCTTCATATCCTTAGTTTCTCTGGCATGACTATGAAGAACAAAACAACAAATACTTGAGGTAATGTATGAGATTGATGAAATGTTCTTAGGGGTTCCAAAATTAAAGACAAATACAGACTTTTGAAGTCTGTATTTAATAACTTATTCAGGTTTTATATCAAAAAACTTAACTAAACCGTCAGTTATTTATTTCATTCTGTAATAAAAATGTTCAGTTTAATTTAATACATCATTAAGTTTGTTTCTCTCAGTAAGAGAGCAGAAAAGTCATTGGAGTCTGTAGTGTATTACAATTATCATACTATTATAATATCTAAAGCCATAATATATCACTTACCCTTACAAAACGCTTCTTTCCTGCAATGCAGTACAGTCCCTCTGTTATTCGAGTAATTGATACTCCATCATCACAGACATTATTTGCTATTGCCATTACCTGAAGTAAAAAGAAAGTATATCATCTATACATATAGATATAATTCAGGTGTGTAGGAGATAGCTAAGGGTGATGCTAATTAATGTTAGCATTAGCAATGGCAAAATGATGCAAGAAAGAACAGGCACAAAAACAAAACACAGGAGCAGGCAAAAAAAAAAAAAAAAAAAAGAAGAAAAATCAAATTACCCACTTTCATAGCAATAGAAGTTGGTTTCCCAACAACAGATTACTCTTTAGCTGAAAGCAAATTTTCTCACATCTATCCTGCCACCATCCTTTTCCAGTTTTGGCTGTGGTCACATTGCAAGGAATTCAGATGAATTTTTCATCATTTGATGTCTTGTGGCATTGTTTGCAGTGGTATCACTGTAAACAATTCATTTCTAGTTTAGTCATGACTCAAGATCATCTGTCAATTGGTGAATGCTTAAGCCAGTAGTGTTTTGGTAGTTACAGAAAGCAAAGTTATATAGGAATATTCATTGCATCAAATTTTTATAAATTGTCAAAATGGATTGAAACATCCAAAACATGGTAATATTTAATATTTTGGTCTCACAGAGCTATTTCACCAAAAACAAGGTTAATCAATTTTTTTGTATCCATAGTTTGTGCAATCAGAAACAAAAAAGTCTGAACAATTAGCAATGCCAAGCAATCTGCTGAATAAATTAGTTTCCACAGTGACCAGTCACACGTGATAAAAGGCTTACACATGTGATAAAATGTGACTGTAGCCCTGGAACGAGTATAGAGAAGGGCAACAAGATTAGTGAATGGAACAAAGGGTTGCTCTTATGAAGAAAGGCTTAAGTTTTGCAAATTACAGTGTCTGGGTGGCGCCTCCGTAGCCAGGTGGGAAGGAGCAGCAGTGCGTAGCAAACGCTTCTTGATTAGACCGGGGTTCGAGCCCGTCACCACCAAATACGGAGGATGCGGAAAGGTCAGGGAATGACCACCGCATATTCACGGAGCAATATGGCCTTAGTTGCTAATGCTCCTAAAAACCAAATAACAAACAAACAAACAAACAGTGTCTGGAGACTAGGCACCGGCGAGGTGATCTGATAGAGGTGTATAAAGCCTTGAATGGTTTGAGCATGCTCAATGCTGGGATTCTTCCTCTTGCTCAGAATAATCACCTGAGAGGGCCTAAATTCAAATTGAGGAAAGACAGATGTAAGATAGATGTGCGGAAATTTGCCTTTAGCCAGCGGGTAGTTGGTTGGTGGAACAGACTTCCATCCCTTGTTGTGGAAGTTGATAGCTTAAATAAATTTAAGGCTCATCTGGATAGGTATTTCAAACGAACGGAGGGGTGAAATGGAAGTGTTTTTTTTTGGCTGATGCTGCATAAGCTTGCTAATGCTAATGCTAAATGGAAGAATTAGCATGTATGTAGATCTAGGTGCATAACTTCTATTAGTTTTTAGCATTGCTCACTATTGTTAACTATGTTTTATAATAGGAAAACTTGAGGTGGTGAGGAGACATTAACACAGAAATGTTTTTGGGATTTTTCACACTGGTAATCTCTTCCATTCAATGTTTATTGAATAGCAGCATTATTGTGTCTCCAATGCATGGGGGATGTCTCTTTTGTGTTATCTAAGAAAGAATAAAGATAATATTTAAAAATCTTACCTTATTTAAAGCCTTTAACATTTCAATTAGGTCTCTCACAGGTATCTAGTTTACAGATGCAAAAATTTACAGAACTGAAATCTTTCTTGGTAGTACTCTGAAAAGTGTTGGTCTCAGGTAGGAGCTAAAGGGGCTATAGGCCATTCCCTTATAATCAAACTAATGTGGATTTTTTTGTGCTGCATGATAATTAAATCTTAATGAAATATTAAGATAATGAAATCTTAATCTTAATGTACTAACGTCGAATTTAATTAAAGACTATTGTCAAGGGTAAATGGAAAGGCTTTTACTTTCATAAGGGTGGCTACAGTGGTCTCAGACAGTTTATAAATTCTCTGCAGTGGGAGACCAACTGATGATATTACCAACAGCAAATTTTAAATGGGAAGTTGCTTACAGTTGTGCATCAGGAACACATCAGCAATCCCCAAGGAAAAATGCACTGGTCCCACATGAAGTAGTTATGTTTAGTGATTCCATTGTAGAGAAACAGGAAATATATCATGCAAAAAGGATAGGTGAAATAGGAATGAAAGGCAGTGTTGTTCTATACTCTGGCAATATTGATATTAAGAATAGGAGATCTGAAGCCTTACCTAACAAGTGCAGGGCAATGTTCACAATTAAATTTGAAAGTGTGCAATTCTGCACAGATACAATAGGAGGGAGGGAGGTATATGAAGAAAACTTTGTTAGCGCCCCCCCCAGAGAGACTGTGCAAGGCTCATGGGACAGAATTTTCCTCAGCATGGACTGGATTGTGCTGTTAACAGGAGACTGTTTCTACAGTGATGGGATACACTTAAATAGAAGGGGTGCAAGAATATTTGCTGATGCTCTCAAGGCAGTGTTACATTATGCAGAAAACTACTAGCCTAGAGGAATACACAGACTAATAGATTAACAACAGGCACAAGCTGAAGTGAAAATAATTCTTGAATGGCTACTATAAGAACATAGAGCAGCCTGGAAAGCAAGATGTTGGGAATTTCAAGGCCTGCTGGGGTTTTTTATGAAATTAAACAGATACATGGGTTGTGTTGGGGTAACTAAGAGTAATGACAGGTACATGTACACTTGCATGTACACTAATGCTAGGAGCATAACAAATAAATTTCAAGTACTGGTTATGTCATCAAATGCAGATGTTCTAGGGATGCTGGAGATGAGGTGACACTCAGCTATAATGGATGCAGAATTTGAATGTGGGGAGTACAATGTGTACAGTAGTACAACAAAGGAGGTTATGATCTTAGTTAAGAAGCATATTAAATCTAAAGCAGTGCAACTATCCGACCTGGGTGGCCAGTGCAATGTTGAGTCAGTATGGTGTGACATAAGCATTGGAAAAACAAAAATGAGAGTAGGAGTCTGCTATGCTATAGGCCTAGTGACTGTGAAGAGTACACCAAACAACTATACAGGGAAATAGAGTGGGCAAGTAAAACAGAATGCCTTGTAATGTAATTTTAGCTTTCCAGATATTGATTGGAACTTGTTGATTGGTTACCTGAACAATAGCAAACCTTGTGGATTTATTGGATAACTGTTTACTATAGCAGCAAATTAGAGAGGCAACAAGAGAGAGCAATGAGCAGTACTCTTGATGTGATTATCAGCACTGATTCTTCATGCATTAAGAACCTACAGATAAAAGAACCACCAGGTAGTAGTGATCAGTTGTGTATTGATGTTTGATTTACTTAAAGATGCAACTACCATCAAGAGTAAAGCGACGTACCTGTGCTTTCAATAAGTTAATACAGTAGTCTCAGACAGTCTTTAAATTCAGTACAGAGTGCAACAATCTACATGGAGTGGGATTTAACTTCTATATAGAGTGGGACTAACTGATGTGCTACAAACAGCAAATGCTAAAAAATGAGGCATTCAGGGAAATAATCATAGAATTTCATACCAACTAAGTAATGTCCACGTATGTACAATGTCAAAGCAGCAAAAGCTGGCCACACTAAACTTGTAAATTAAATAACACTGTAAAATAGTAAAATTTCTGTTAATTTTTAATATTACCTAATTAATTAAATTATTTTCTTAACTCGGAGATTATCATTTAAAACGAGTATTAATTTAGAAATATATATAACAATTATATTTTTTAATTTATCAATCCATTTAGACATCCAAATATTGTATCATATGACCATACTATCATTGCTGTAAAAATTTAAAATCAACAATTTCAAAGTTTGTTAGATATTGCAATTTTTTTAGTCCAGAACTATATAATCTTCGGTTTATACTATTTTATTGCTATTCCCATTATTAGTAAAATAATTCCAGGTTCCTACTTCAGACTATGTATTAATATGATGGCTGCTGGTATACAAAAATTAAATAAGTAAATTTTTGAATTCTCCATCATGTTTACATAATATTTTTTGCTTTATTACAACTATTATTGTCAATATTAATCACAATTATTTCTGACCAAAAAGAAAACCTTAGAAGTGAGAAAATAAAGCCACCTCATTCATAAGGTCTTGAATGGTTTGAGCAAGCTCAATGTTGATTGGATTCTTCCTCTTGCCCAGATTAATTGCCTGAGGGGACATGAATTCAAATTGATGAAAGACAGTTGTAAAATAAATGTGTGGAAATTTCCCTTTAGCAAACGGGTGGTTGATTGCTGGAACAAACTTCCACCTATCATAGAAGTCAACAGCTTAAATAAATTTAAGGCAGAACTAGACAAATATTTGGAGTGAATGGATGGGTGAAATGGGAAGGGTTTTTCTTTTTTTTTTTTTTTGGCTGATACTGTATAAGCTTGCTTTCTTGCGTCATATGTCTCTACTACTATTGGATTCTGCTAGCATGGGGGGGATACAAGGACTAATATATTAACAGTAGCCACTGGCAGAGGTGAAAGTGATTTTTGAACTGCTTCTATTGGAATTAGCGGCAGCCTGAAAAACAAGATGCAGGGTATTTCAGGAACTGCTGGGAGTCATTGCAGTACAAGTAAACACATGGGTTGTGTTAGGGTAGCTAAGAATAGGAACAGAAGCATGTATACTTGCGTATACACCAATACTAGGAGTTTGGCAAATAAATTTGATTAATTTGAGATGTTCCTCAAATCATCAATGGCAGATATTGCTGGGATATCAGAGACGTGGTGTCACACAGATATAAGGAACACAGAACTGGAATTTGGGGAGTACACTGTGTACAGGAAGGATAGACAGGATAGGAAGGGAGGAGGGGTTATGCTATTGGTTAAGAAACACATAAAATCCAAGGAAGTGCAGTCAGGCGACATCGCTGGACAGTGCGGTGTAGAGTCAGTTTGGTATGACATAAGCATTGGGAGATCAAAATTGAGAGTAGGAGTGTGTTATAGGCCTAATGACACTGATGAGTATAATAAGAAATTGTACAGGGAAATAGAGTGGGCCAGTAAATCAGAGAGTCTTATAATGAGAGAGTTTAATTTCCTGGATATTGATTGGAATTTGTGGGTTGGTCACTCACATACTTGTAAGGCTTTTGTGAATTTATTGGATGGTTGTTTTCTACATCAGCATGTTCGGGAGGCAACTAGAGGGAGTAATACTCTTGATCTGATTATCAGTAGTGATTCTTCATGCATTAAGAATCTGCAGATAAAGGAACCACTAGGTGGCAGTGATCACAGTGTGCTAATGTGGGATTTACTCCAAGGGGTAACTCTCATCAGGGATAAAGGGAAGGGTTTTTGCTTTTGTAAAGGTGACTATGGTGGTCTGAGACAATATTTAAATTTTATATGGTGGGACCAACTGATGATGTTACCAACAGCAAATTCAGAATGGGAGGCATTGAAAGAATTTATCTTGGAAGCTACTAGGCTTTACATACCAACTAAGAAATATTGTTCAAAGTTTAGGCCTAAATGGATGTCAGATGAACTAATGAGACATGTGGCAGAGAAGAAAAATGCATGGGATACATATAAATTAATGGGTGACAGGAAGCCTATGATAGATATAAGTTGGTCTATAACCAAGTCACAAAGGAGATTAGGTAGGCAAAGGCAGATTATGAGAAATCTTTGGCAAAGAATGCAAAGAAAAACAGCAGAGTTCTTTACCTATGTAAACTCTAGAAGGAAAGGGATGAATCAGATTGGTCCACTGGATATTGATGGGTTCAACTGTTGATGATCCTGCTCAGGTGGCTAATAAACTAAATGAGTACTTTGCATCTACATTCACACATGAGGAGTTATTCAGGGAGGGGAGTGCCAGAGGGGAATTAAACTCTGGAAGTGAGCTAGATCATTTTGTAATAACTGAGAGGAAAGTGGAGGAGAAATTGTTGAAGATAAACATAAAAAAGGCACCCTGGGTGGATGGGATCTATCCAGTTATATTAAATGAGGCAGCAAAGGAAGTAAAAAAACCCTTAGCCATAATTATGAGAGCTTCCTTGGACTCAGGGGAGGTACCCATAGACTGGAGATGTACGAATGTGACCCCAATTCACAAAGGAGGATCAAAGGGCAACACAAGTAATTACAGACCTGTTAGTTCAACTTCTGTTCCATGAAAATTAATGCAGGCACTGGTTAAAGAAACACTGCAGGATCATCTAGACAAGACTTCAGTTATAGCTTGGACACAGCATGGTTTTTTAAGGGATAGTCTTGCCTGACCAATTTGATTGGATACTATGATGTGGTCACAAAGGAACTGGATACAGGGAATAATTTTGATATCATATATTTGAACCTTAGAAAGGCTTTTGACACTGTTGCACATGGAAGACTGCTGCACAAATTGTAGCAGTATGGCATTGGAGGCAAATTGCTGCTATGGATAAAGGGATGGTTGAGTGGGAAAAGACAGAGTGGTAATCAATGGACACTGCTCATTGTGGACTAATGTTATTAGTGGAGTCCCTCAGTGTTCAGTCCATTGTTGTTTTCTGTATTTATAAATAATATTGATGATGGTATATCAAGCTTAATGTCCAAGTTTTCAGACAATACAAAGGTTGACAGGGTTGTTAAGGACACTAATAACAGTACGTTGCTGCAACAGAATCTAGCAAAGTTGAGCAGATGGGCCAAGAGGTGGCAAATGAAGTTTAACATTGACAAATGTAAAGTACTACATATGGGAAGCAGTAACCCCAGAGTAACATATCAACTCTGTGGTACTACACGGACAGTGGTAGAGAATGAAAAGCACCTGAGGGTAATTGTGCTGGCAGATATGAAGTTTACTGAGCAGTGCAGATGGTCTGCAAGAGTATCTCATGATGTCTTGTCAATGATATACAGGAATTTTTCTAGCGGGGATAAGGAGATGATTATCCCCTTTTTAAGCAATTGTCAGGTGCCACCTTGAGTACTGTATACAGGTCTGGAGGCCTCATTTTAAGAAGGATGTAGAGCTGTTGGGACGAATACAGAGAAGAGCAACGAGATTGGTGAATGGAAAGAATTGTTGCTCTTACGAAGGAAGGCTTATGTTTTGCAGATTACAGTGTCTGGAGACTAGGCACCTGTGAGGTGATCTGATTGAGGTGTATAAAGTTTTGAATGGTTTGAGCATGCTCAATGCTGATGAGATTCTTCCTCTTGCTCAGGATAATCATCTGACAGCGCCTAAATTCAAATTGAGGAAAGACAGTTGTGGGATAGATGTGCGGAAGTTTGCCTTTAGCCAGCGGGTAATTGGTTGGTGGTACAGACTTCCATTTTTTGTTGTGGAAGTTGATAGCCTAAATAAATTTAAGGATGAGCTAGACAGGTATTTGAAATGAATGGAGAGGTGAAATGGGAGCAGTTTTTTTTTTGGCTGATGTTGCATAAGCTTGCTTTTTTGCATCATATGCCTCTACTAATGCTAATGCTAACTATTATTGTCAATATTTATCACAATTATTTCTGACCAAAATGGAAACCAACCTTAGAAGTGAGAAAATAAAGCCACCTCATTCATAAAGCCTTGAATGGTTTGAGCAAGCTCAATGCTGATTGGCTCTTCCTGTTGCCCAGATTAATTGCCTGAGGGGACATGAATTCAAATTGAGGAAAGACAGTTGTAGAATAAATGTGTGAAAATTTGCCTTTAGCAAGCAGGTGGTTGATTGCTGGAACAAACTTCCACCTATTGTAGAAGTTGACAGCTTAAATAAATTCAAGGCAGAACTAGACAAATATTTGGAGTGAATGGATGGGTGAAATGTAAAGGGTTTTTTTTTTTTTTTTTGGCTGATACTGTATAAGCTTTCTTTCTTGCATCATATGTCTCTACTAATTAGCTAATGCTAATGCTGTTCTGCAGGTTTTTGCAAACTTCATAAGCAGTGTGTTGTTATGTTATGTTATTTGGTTTTTAGGAGCATTAGCAACTAAGGCTATATTGCTCCTGGAACATGCGGTGGTCATTCCCTGACCTTTCTGCATCCTCCGTATTTGGTGGTGACGGGCTCGAACCCAGGTCTAATCAAAAAGCGTGTGCTATGCACTGCTGCTCCTTTCCATCTGGCTACGGAGGTGCCATAAGCAGTGTGCAAAGGGAGTAAATGACTCTTTGGGTGGTATAGTCATTTCAGTTTGAGTTCTTGTGGAACACCTTCCTGCTACCTTCTGGGTGTACAAAGGTTTGTTGGTATTTAGAGATCTCACTGCATTCCTTGCCTCCTGATATAATATGTTCAGTTCTGCCTTAAATCTCTGTACTTTTTTCTTCCTTACATCTCAGGCAAGCTTGTGAGTGAGTATGCAGGTGCTCTTCTTGGCAGTTAATCCATGTTCGTTTTTTAGCTGAATGGCATGTTATTTTGGTCCTTTGGACCACATCGAGCACATTCAGGGGGCACCAATCAGCCCATTTGTGAATATCCATATTTCTGGCACTTAATGTTTTAAAAGGTACATATGGATGTACCAGAAAAATCAGATAACCAGCCTTGATCAAATTAGTAGACAGTGAATTAAAGGTAAGGATGAGGTTTCTAGTAGATACTAGATTCCCTTCTCATCCTTACATACGAATATTCATTTTGCAGTTATCAGTATGCCTTGAGATGAGTTAAATGTTTTGTGGGGGGGGGGTGTTATTACAATGGGTAGTCCTCTAATGGATGTTGCCCAGAGGAGCTGCTCTGAGTGTTTGTTGCTCTTTGTCTCAACAAGAATGAAGTCATTTGACTGATTTTGAGGTGCCTGCCATTCTAAACCCTTTTGTTCCTCCAGATTACCATCATTGGAATCGAATGCCCACAGCCTAAGTTCCAGGCTACTACCATAGGACTGCTGCTGCAGTCCTATGGTGGTATTATTGATTGACAGGATGCAAGTAAAACTTGCATATGAATGAGCTTCAGATCACTTGAATAGAATTCCATTTCAGTATCAGATGACATATTATAATGAGCTGATTTAATGTCAAAAAGACATTAAATCAGCTCTTTTAACTCATTAAAAGGGACAGGGATGGATATGTTGAAGCTGATGAGCTCCAACATATCCAACCCTATTCCTTTTCAGACTTGGTGTCCCAAGCTCAGGATCCATTATAACAACTCTTTTGGGTAAAATTTTATAGAAAAACACTTTTTACACAAAATTTTATCAGCAGACACACACTAAGGATGATGTTTTGTTTTTCACAAACTAAACTATTAAAATTCAGCATGCATAATCTTCAAAAATTTTACCCTTTCTTCTTGTGAAAAATACTAAACTAGATAAAATAAGTTAAACACGAGCAAAAAAAAGCTCAGGATCCATTATAACAACTCTTTTGGGTAAAATGTTATAGAAAAACACTTTTTACACAAAATTTTATCAGCAGACACACACTAAGGATGATGTTTTGTTTTTCACAAACTAAACTATTAAAATTCAGCATGCATAATCTTCAAAAATTTTACCCTTTCTTCTTGTGAAAAATACTAAACTAGATAAAATAAGTTAAACACGAGCAAAAAACATATGAAACTGTGAACCGAGTATATAACTTTTATATCGCTCAGTGTTCATTTCATGTGCCTTTCCTTTTAACAGTGCATATTTACTGATTGCAATTCAATGGATATATATTCGTATTAAAGCACAAATATTGTGGTTTCAGTTTTACGCAAGTTTTTGTTCTGGCAGCGAATGTGTTAAATAATGCCTTCACACTCAGAAAGTCCCACAGAGCTCTCAAGGGAATACTGAGATTATGCAGTGTAACAGACAATATTCCAAGTTTAAAATAGATCTAGTGTTAGAGTACTACTGCTGACCAACTTGACACACCATAGATAATCAGGGCTCACATATAAAGAATTAAATACTTTATAAAAGGCTTATGGTCTATCACTTGCACCATTAAGGTTAAAAATCAAACAGGATTTAAGAATTTTTCCTCTCATCAGATTAAAATGCTCCTTAAAATCCAAGAGTCCAAGACAATCCCCAAGAACTTAACTTCCAAACACCAGACAAGTGTTTCATTAGGATTGACAGGATGCAATTTCTCAAAATCCTAGTCCACTAGGATTATATACTTGGATTTCACTGGATTAATCCTCAGAGTGAAACAACTCAGATAATTCATCAAATCATTGACATTTAGCATGTAAGCACTGAAAGAAAATAACTTTCAACGGTGTTCACCTACTGATTTATCCAATAAATCCAAGTCATTTGCATAGAAAGTACAATCTAAAATTTGAAAAAATAGAGCCAAAATAGTACAGAAAAACAATGAAGAAAGCTTGCTCCCTTGAGGAATGCCTACAGAAATTGCAAGTTACCATCACAGACACTGGAGAATGGAAAAGAACATTTAAGTAATAGGTGTCACACCATGACAATATAGGACAATACAATACTAAAACAATGCTGTAGAACTGCCAACAATGGTAGGATAGAAACAAGAGTCAAAAGTGGAAGCTACATTGAAAAATATAACAGGTAAATTAGTATACACATTCCAAGCTAAATATGTTTTTTAAATTAGCTGTTGTTACAAGTTACACTTGATTTCTTACTCATACCATATTGAATCAAGTTTTTGTCCAGCGTTTTGAATGTTATTAAATCACTGGGCAAAAACTTGATTTGATAAAGGTTTCAACAACAACAAAAAGGGGAACAAATAGAAATCGGACAATAATCGGCTATCCCTAGGATTATGAATCTTAGGAACTGAAATAACCTTAGAAGTCTTCCAGATGCCTGGAAGTGACCTTAAATATTAGCATTACCTTTAGTAGAGGCATATGATGCAAGAAAGCAAGATAGTATCAACCAAAAAAAGAAAAAAACTTCCCATTTCACCCATCCATTCACTCCAAATGTCTGTCTAATTCTGCCTTGAACTTATTTAAGTTGTCGACCTCTACTACAACAGATGGAAGACTGTTCCAACAATTAACCACCCAATGGCTGAAGGCAAATTTCAACTTATCTACTCTACAACTTCTCAATTTGAATTTATGTCCCCTTCAGGTGAGTAATCTGATGTAAAAATGCTATCATTTTTATCCCTTTCCCTCGCTTTTAAGAAGCATTTATTCCTCAAAGTGCCGTATACTTTTTCCACGGCCTGTATAACTAAAGTAGCATCACTTCATCGGGATTAGTTGCGATTCACTTTCTTTTTCGCACATGCAACCAGCACCGCCCCAGGGGATGCGGTAGTTGAAACATTATACCTCCGTTAAGTGTCCAGTCAATTAGTGACGTCAGGTCCTTCTCCCAATAGCAGGCAGTAAACACGTAATAGCCCCAAGAATGACGAGGGGAGAACGCGACTTTTGTCAGAGAAAGGTGATTAAGCAGAACAAGAGACATGATTTTTTATGCAATCGAATCCGATAAACATTGACTGTCATTTCAAAATTCCATACGTAAAAGTGTATCGATTTATGTTCGATGACCATGATTGTAAAACAGAAGAAACTGCCCTACACAAATATGAGATTTCCCTTCTACATATAACATATCATTTTAGTAGTGTCAAATCCCAAAAGTTGACAGTCCCCAAGTGTAATTCTTTGCCCCACATAATTAACCCGTGAAATCAGAACAGATCATGGGAAACTTAGGAAGGGGGAATGCAGGGGTATATATATGAAAAGGGGATAGAAAACGGGGAGTCTTTGGGTAGATTTTGAAGAATTCGGAGTTGTAAAGGAGTCTTTGGGTAGATTTTAAAGAATTCGGAGTTGTAAGGGAGTCTTTGGGTAGATTTTGGAGCATTCAGAGTTGTGAAAAGAGATTTGGAAGTTGCTGATTAGATTCGAGAGGTTACGAAGTTTGAAGAGATTTTCTAGAGACAAGTGTAGTCAGCAGAGCCTTAAAGAGTGCCAGATAAAGAAAACCGAGGAAGATCACAGATCTTGTCTATTGAGCAGATATCCCCAAAACCATACTTATGGAGCGAAGAGTCGAAACCAGAAGTGTTGAAGAAGAACGACGATTTGTTGGCAAGTTGACTAGCCTTTTTTTAGAAAAAACCAAACCCGATCACTCAAAGGTAATCCTACTTCCCTCCTTTAATTTATCCGTACCCACTGACCTCTCTTCTCATAGACACATTCTGACAACTGTTTATGCACTTTTAGTAATTAGAATTTAACAGGTAATGAGACTTAATGACCTAGTTGTCAAAAATACTAATTATAATTGTTTAATTGACATACTTCCGTATTCTAGCAGTAGAATAGTTGTACACCAACCATTGTGAATACTCGTGAGAGTAATGGTGGAAGTGCCAACACAAAGAACACTGTAAAATTGTTATACTAGTAGCAGCAAGATTATACCTGCTATTCAGTTAGTTTCCAAACAATCAATTGCCAATTATGCTAAAACTTTGACCAGTTCTTTTGTAACTATTTGTATGATTAATATGTGTAATAAACCTTGTTTTATTGATCATTTTGCCTAGTGACATTTCTCTGCTACACATAATTCACTGAGTAGATCATTGATTATGAACCATAGTTAAGCGGTGCTCAAAGATCCAATTACAAAGAAAGATTTTTGAGTGAAATCACAATGCAATCTTCGATTCTGCAAGCTTGCTATCAGTGTCAATCTGAGTGAGTCTTGAGGGTGCAAGATTTTTGTCCTAATCCAAACTATACTGGACTATCCAGTATAGTTTGGATTAGGACAAATGAAACCCAGGTTTTCTGGATACACATGTTAGCATGCGCTCTTACCGGTAGTTGTATAATTCACAGAGAGCTTCGATTGACAGCAAGATTGAACCAACAGCACACGGGTAAGCTCACATGCTATAACAGAAATAGCCTGCGGAACAGTGAGCAAGAAGAATAATCTCATCAACAGTGAGCTTGCACAAACCATTCAAGGCCTTATACACCTCAATCAGATCACCTTGCAGGTGCCTAGTTTCAGATGCTGCAATTTGTCTTTCTGGGTAACAGCAACCTTCTGTTCCATTCACCAATCTCATTGCCCTTCTCTGTACTCATTCAAGCAGTTCTACATCCTTCCTAAAATGAGGCCTCCGGACCTGTATGCAGTACTCAAGGCATGGCCTGAGACAAGTATATAAGACATGTTTAAATAAATGGAACAACACATCAAAATAAAAAAGGTCCAAATTTCAACATAGAGCAGCATTATGCGAGCAGATTATAATTATTGAGCATTTGTTCCCTTTGCTCACACACTTTTGGGTCTGTAAATTTGAATCATGCTTATCTAACCTGATAAATTACTGTGATATCATTACTAAGCAGTTGATATGGTTGCTCATGAATGGTTACTGTTCAAACTAAAGCAAGTTGAGATTGCAGGCAAGATTACTAGGTGGATCAAGGAAGAGTTGAAGAGTGGGCTGTTCCATAGGGATTTAGTTATGTGGCTTGCTGTGGTGTGGTTCTAGGGATTTTTTCATCTTGCCAACAAACTAGCTTTAAAACAAATGAAATTTACAGATGCCGATGCTTCATGGCCCAATCCAAAGAATCTGGCTTGATTGTCCAGCAATGGCCCTACTGTGTGGGGTAGGGAGATATTCACAGATATAGGATGCAGAGGTGGCAGTTGGTGATATCTGAGAACAACTTAAGCAAGAACACAAAAATCAGGAATTCTTTTATTTCACTATAAGTATATGATTCTAGATGAAATTCAAGAATATTCTGGCAGACAAAGGTAAGGCACCTCCAATCGCTAACATACTTGCTTGTGATTACTGATAAGATAGGCAAAAGATAGAAGTGGGTGACTGATGTATTCTGAGCAACAAGATTCACATCCTCAGAGAGCATAGAATATTATTAGCAGCTTTTGTATCAGTGGTTACATACTGGTTTATACAGTGACTAAACATTACAGCATCATCAATGATAATACCTTTAACCGTTTCTGAAATATGTCAGGGAAGGATGTGGTTTCTGTTCTGAAACAGCACTATCAAGTTTTCAAGTCATCATCAAAAGGTAAATTTTAAAAATAGAGAACCACTTCTACTTTAAAGTACTCACTACCTTCTTCTTCAGTAGGTATTCATACTTTAAATTTTAACAGTAATTATTTGTTGTTATTTTTAGGGTTAACAGCGCATCAGCTGTGATGGCTATAGTAGTGCACCAAGCATAAAGGTATTGAATTGTATGTGTTGATATGTATAATTTATTTTGCTTTTAGTGGCTTTTTTTTTGTTGATATCAGTCTGTTTTATTTAGTTTCTTTCTTTGGTTAATTTACTTGTGTGTTTTCTTTAGACTATATAAGATGATATATAAATTTATCTGTTTCAGAAAGAGGAAAAACATCTATGACATATTTAGCTCCTAGTATTGTGCTAAGTGTGAGTGGCCCATGTAATGTTGGTGGTGGTTTGAAGGTGAACTGTCATTCCATTTCTGTCTGGGTATTCTGATAGATGTGCTTGACTGGTAAGGAAGCATTACACCACACGCACTGCTGACATTTTCCTGAATTAAGGAAATAATGATGTGTAATGTTTGTATGTCCTATTCTTAATCTTACTAGGATTACTTTTTCCTGTCTCTTTGGTCTTAGGCTAGTGCTCCATGGTTGGAGTATTGATTTAATTTGCAGTATTTGTTATTTCTTTGGGATTGCCAGGCTTGTTGTCAATCTACTATTCAGTTTTTCCTTAATGCCTTTCTATCTAAAGTCATCATATGAAACTTGCCAGTTGTTTTCCATAGGTGTTGTAACTGATTTGGCTGCCTGGTCTTCTAATTCATTGCAAAGAATTCCAACACAGCTCAGAATCCAGCAGAACTGGATAGCTGTCCTTTCTTCAATAAATATCAAAGATATTCTGGATTTTCCATAAGAAACTGTGAGCATCAAGAGAGTTTCTGAGTGCCTATAATGACCACTCAGTAAGTCAGTGTATATGATACTTTTGGAAATATCCAATTTCTTCTATATGGGAAATGGCAATCTGCATTGCCTTCAATTCCACTGTGTATATATTAATTTTCTTAGGAATTGTTGCATTACTATGACATCTGGGATGACAGTGGAAATGCCTACTTCTGTATCAGTTTTTAAACCATTTGCATACATCGAGATATAATTTGGGTATTGAGCACTGATAACAGAATGTAGCTGTTGGAAATTCTATTTGGAAATGGTTATTTTATCCCGTGTTTATAACTGTAGATTACATTTGTTTGAACTATAACTGTCTTGTCTAGATGATCCTTCAGTGCTTCTTTAACCAGTGCCTCCATTAATTTCCCCAGAACAGTAATTAAACTAACAGGTCTGTAATTAATGGTGTCACCCTTTGATCCTCCTTTATGAATTGGGGTCACACTTGCACATCTCCAGTCCATAGGTACCTCTCCTGAGTCCAAGGAAGCTCTCATAATTGTGGCTAAGGGTTTGCTTACTTCCTTTGTTGCCTCCTTTAATATAACTGGACAGATTCCCATCCGTGTGGAAAGTCTAAATCGTTTAGTGTCTGCCCAAGTATTTACTCTGCTGATGGCTCCACATAACTGTCTTTTAGCTGTTTTGCATATTTTGCAAGTGACAGGAAATGCTGAAGTCATCTGCATAAAGAGTTGAATCTACTGTGACAAGGAGTTCACTTGCTTTGATTGTGAATAGATTGGCACTGAGTATCAATTCCTGAAGGACTCCTTTTTCTCGGTAGGATTTTGATAATGGAGTTTTCACTTCACTTGTACCTGGAAAGTACAATGTTTTAGAAAGTTCCTCAATGAAAATCAGTAGGTCTAACCCATCTGACTGGATTTGTCACATCAACTGAAATTTAACATTGACAAATGTACAGAACTGCACATGGGTAACAGTAATTCCAGATTAACATATCAACTGTGTATTACCACACTCAGGGCAGTTGAGAGTAAAAAAGTTCTGTGGAAAATCTGGAGGGTGTTGTTTGTTATACTCATCACAGATTGTGATGAGTATAACACTACTGTCTGGCAATAGAGAAGCCTACATTAGATACAAACTAGTCTGAAATCAAGTCACAAAAGAGGTTAAAGCAAGTTAAGGCAAATTATAAGAAATCTCTGGCAAATAATGCAAAGAAATGCTGCAAAGACTTCTTTACTTATGTAAAGAAGTGGATCATGCCAGGTTTATGTTATAGTGCATGTAAGGAATTTTCATTTACTGTTTTATCATGTGACTTATGTTATATGGACCTCTTGAACTTTGTTCAGACGTGGCTAAGGCTTTATGTACTTCAAGTATCATAAAAGGAACATTATATTGTTCATTGCATTTTTGAGAAATTTAGTTTATGCTTCTTGATTTCCTTTTTGAATTTTTGAAATGTGGCCGTGTAGGATTTGGTCACTGAAACTTCTGTAAATGTTTCTCCAAGGATATCTGCTATCTTCTGAGGCTTGGTGATGTTTTGCTTTTCCTAACATATTAGTGAGGAGGAGAAGTTCTGGTATCAGCCATTCAATTTCTTTATTTTGTTCCAGATCTTCTGGATACTTGTTGTTGGATTGATTGATGTCATATATCATAATCCAAGACTCCTTTTTGCTGGTGCATCTGATATGTTGTTCTTTTACTAGGCCTCTTTTATACTGAATAAAATTATTTATAGTAGAGTACCTACAAAATCCATTCCAACTCTTATTTTGTTCTTTCTTGGTTAACTGACATTCTTATCCCACCATAATTTTGGATACAGTGACAGTTTTGTGCATATTTGAGGAATTGTGTGTTCTGCTGCATATAATAATTTTTCAGTTATATACTTAGTTGTGCTTTTAAGAGTTTCTTGTTGGACTGTTTGTAAGTCCAGTGTTGTTAATTCTTTGCATTTTTACCAGTTTACTTTTTCAAATTTCTATTTCTGGTTTGGTTTCTGCTTAGCATCACAGGTGATTTTAATGATAGAGAACCACTAAAATAAGCAAAACAGGAGACATAAAACTTGGATCAGATATTATTTCATTTTCTTCTTCATCGGTAGGATGTGAGGCAACGTTTTAATTGAAGACTAGAACAGTTTACAGTTGTACACCATGTGAATGATTATGCCATGGCTGATTGTAAGGTGGTTCTAGGATTTGTGAGATTATGCAAAATAACTGTGCATGTTGGTGATCAGTACACAGAACTGGTCTGAGTGGAGTAACATTACAAGTATGGAGCCAGAAGCGGCATACCTTCTATATAATAGCAGATGTTAGCAGAAATAGCAGATGGCGATTTACGGGTGAGTCATGATTTAATCCGTTGTGGAACCTGTGGAATGTTTTCCAAGGTCGACCTGGTGACTAATCCTACCTCACCTGGGGATTCTTTTCTTTGTGATCGATGTAAGGAGTGCACCGATCTTAAATTACAATTTGGTGCACTGATGGAACAATTTGAGTCCCTCAAAAAACGAGTGCTTGCCCTCGAAAATAATGCATCTGGGAGCTCGTCAGGGACTCAAAACTCCAGCAATCTACCAAGTGATGCACACCCGATTCGAGCCTCAAAACAGAAAAACCAAGTGCAAACTACTCTGGTTAAAAAGGACATTGTTTTATTAGGAGACTCCATTGTCAGGGAAACGGGGAATATTTTTTGTAATAAAGATAGGTGGAGGAGAACCAGAGTATGTCTGCCGGGAGCAACTATTGATGATGTCACCAACAGACTGTCAGATTTTAAAGGGGGTAAAGAAAATATTATTATTCATGTGGGGACAAATGACATTAAACGTACACGATCTGACGATTTGTTGGAAAAATACAGGACCATGCTGAGGAGTCTGGGTGCGAGGTTGGCCTGTGCAGACATTGCTCCTTAAAGCTCTTCAAACAGAGAAGTTTTTCCTGATTTATTTTCTGCTTTATTAGTTTAAATTGTCATATTAACTTATTTTCTAGAGTAGCTTTATATTCCTAGTTACGATACTTAGTTTAAAGTTTAACTTAGACAGAGATTTCGTAGATATTACTTAGTATCGGTAACGGTATCAAATCCACGTGTCACAAATTGAACGAAAGGTCTTTTAACCAAATTTAGTCGATTTATTAACCAATTGTTATATCAAATTATCTTCTATAAGTAGATTATAGACCTAGGCAGGATCCTTAGTTTAGTCTAAATTGAGATAGCGAGATTTCGAAGCTAATCAATACTTACGAGTCCGTAGAAATACCGTTCATGAATTCCCGCCATTTTTACACAATAGCATAAGCTTAGTGTAGTATACTGCATAATATAATATTGTCAATTAATCAGTAAATCTATTAATCTTGATAAACTTTATTGTCAATTAAATTGTATTTTTAACTCTATAAATATATATAACGACTTAATCGTAACAAATAATTAATACATAACTATAGTGGTACACGTGATACGGAAGTTGTATAAAGGGAACACTAGATACCGAAAAAAAAAAAAAATAAAAATATATATATATATATATATAACATAACTGTTTTGGGATATAACTTAAGGATTTAATTTTTGTTTTAAATTTTATTGAATTAAATTGGAATCATGACTCTGACCAGAGCAGCAAAGCAAAAGGCTCAAGCTAATGGGAGTGCTGTGGTTCAGGGGAGAACTGAGGGGGGCAGTTGCCCTCTGAATCACAGTCTATTAAAATGCACTGTTTGCTTGATGTTTGCGGAGCAGTCGGGTACGGGACATGATACTGCCAAGGGGGATGTCTTTGTGTGTGCACGATGTAAGGAGTGCAAGGAAATCAGGCGACAACTCAGCGTTGTTATGGGCCTTTATGAGACCTTGAAGGACAGGGTGGATGCCCTTGAAGGAAATAAATTGAGGGGCCCATCAAGCTCTCAGCTGCCCACATCAACGCCAGAGCTTGCACTTGGTCATCAGGCAACACAGGGGCAGCCCCCTAGGCAGAATGCGCTGGTCCCACAGGAACTAGTAGTTGTTGGTGACTCTATTGTCAGGGAAACGGGGAACATACTTTGTAAAAAGGATAGGTGGAATAGGACCAGGGTATGTCTGCCAGGGGCAAAGGTTGATGACGTTGTAGAGCGGATATCATCTTTTAAGGGCACAAAGGGTGATATAGTTGTACACGTTGGCACTAATGATATTAAGAGTAGGAGACCGGCGGAATTACTTAGCAAGTACAGGTCACTGTTGAAAAAAAGCCGTGAATTAGGGTTGAACTTGAAAGTGTCTGCAATTCTGCCCAGACACGATAGGAGGGAGTATAGGATGAGAGCCTTGTCGATCAATTCGGCCCTGGAGGGATTGTGCAAGGCTCAAGGGGTAGAATTTTTTTCAGCCTGGACTGTACTTGTTAACAGGAGAGATTGCTTCTACAGGGATGGGATACACTTAAATAGAAAGGGTGCAAGAATTTTTGCTGATGCTGTCGAGGCAGTGTTAGGTGGGTCGGAAAACTGCTAGTTGGGGGGGATACAAGGACTAATAGATTAACAGTAGCCACTGGCAGAGGTGGAAGTGATTCTTGCACTGCTTCTATTCAAATGAGCAGAAGTCTGAAAAACAAGATGCAGGATATTTCAGAGACTGCTGGTAGTCATTGCGTTACAAGTAAACACATGGGTTGTGTTAGGGTAGCTAAGAATAGAAACAGGTGCATGTATACCTGCATGTACACCAATGCTAGGAGTTTGGTAAATAAATTTGATGAATTTGAGGTATTGCTCAAAACATCAAAGGCAGATATTGTTGGGATATCAGAGACGTGGTGTCACACAGATATAAGTAATGCGGAACTGGAATTTGGGGAATACAATGTATATAGAAAGGATAGACAGGACAGGAGGGGAGGAGGGGTTATGCTATTAATTAAGAAACACATAAAGTCAAAGGAAGTGAAGCCAGTTGACATCGATGGACAGGGCAGTGTCGAGTCAGTTTGGTGTGACATAAGCATAGGGAAATCAAAATTGAGAGTAGGAGTGTGCTATAGGCCTAATGACTCTGATGAGTATAATAATATATTGTACAGGGAAATAGAGTGGGCCAGTAAATCAGAGAGTCTTATAATGGGGGATTTTAATTTCCCAGATATTGACTGGAATTTGTGGGTTGGTCACTCGCACACTAGCAAGGCTTTTGTGGATTTGATTGTTTTCTACATCAGCATGTTCGTGAGGCAACAAGAGGGAGCAATACTCTTGATCTGATTATCAGTAGTGATTCTTCATGTATTAAGAACCTGCAGATAAATGAACCACTAGGTGGCAGTGATCACAGTGTGTTGAAGTGGGATTTACTCAAGGAGGTAACTACCATCAGAGGTAAAGGGAAGGGTTTTTGTTTTCGTAAAGGCGACTATGATGGTCTGAGACAGTATTTAAATTCTATACAGTGGGACCAACTGATGATGTTACCAACAGCAAACTCAAAATGGGAAGCATTCAAGGAACTAATCTTGGTGGCTACCAGGCTTTACATACCAACTAAGAAATATTGTTCAAGGTTTAGGCCTAAATGGTTGTCAGATGGACTAATGAGACATGTGGCAGAGAAGAAAAATGCATGGGATACATACAAATTAATGGGTGACATGGAAGCCTATGATAGATATAAGTTGGTCTGTAACCAAGTCACAAAGGAGATTAGGCAGGCAAAGGCAGACTACGAAAAATCCTTGGCAAAGGATGCAAAGAAAAACAGAAAGGAGTTCTTTACATACTTGAACTCTAGAAGGAAAGGGATGAATCAGATTGGTCCACTGGATATTGATGGTTCAACAGTTGAGGATCCTGCTCAGGTGGCTAACAATCTAAACGAGTATTTTGCATCTACATTCACACACGAGGAGTTATTCAGGAAGGAGAATGATGTAGGTAAAGTAAACATTGGCAGTGAGCTGGATGATTTTGTAATAACTGAGAGGAAAGTGGAGGAGAGATTGTTGAGGATAAACATAAAAAAGGCACCTGGGGTGGATGGGATCTATCCAGTTATATTAAAGGAGGCAGCAAAGGAAGTATGCAAACACCTAGCCATAATTATGAGAGCTTCTTTGGACTCAGGGGAGGTACCCATAGACTGGAGATGTGCAAATGTAACCCCAATTCACAAAGGAGGATCAAAGGCTGACACAAGTAATTATAGACCTGTTAGTTTAACTTCTGTTCCAGGTAAATTAATGGAGGCACTGGTTAAAGAAGCACTGCAGGATCATCTAGACAAGAATTCAGTTATAGCTCAGACGCAGCATGGTTTTGTTAAGGGCAGGTCTTGCCTGACCAATTTGATTGGATACTATGATGTAGTCACAAAAGAACTGGATGCAGGGAATAACTTTGATATTATATATTTGGATCTTAGAAAGGCTTTTGATACTGTTGCACATGGAAGACTGCTGCACAAATTGGAGCAGTGTGGCATTGGAGGCAAATTGCTGCTATGGATAAGGGGATGGTTGAGTGGCAGAAGACAGAGAGTGGTAATCAATGGACACTGCTCAACGTGGACTAATGTTATTAGTGGAGTTCCTCAAGGTTCAGTGTTGGGTCCATTGTTGTTTTCGGTGTTTATGAATGATATTGATGATGGGATATCAAGTTTAATGTCTAAGTTTGCAGATGATACAAAGGTTGGCAGGGTCGTTAAGGACACTACTGACGCTATGCTGCTGCAACAGGATCTGGAAAGGTTGAACAGATGGGCTGAGAGGTGGCAAATGAAGTTTAACATTGACAAATGTAAAGTACTACATATGGGTAACAGTAACCCCTGAGCAATGTATCAACTCTGCGGTACTACACTGACAGTGGTGGAGAATGAAAAGGACCTGGGGGTAATTGTGCAGGCAGATATGAAGTTCTCTGAGCAGTGCAGACGAGCTGCAAGAGTAGCTCATGGTGTCTTGTCAATGATATACAGGAATTTTTCTAGCAGGGATAAGGAGGTGATTATTCCCTTGTATAAGGCAATGGTTAGGCCACATCTTGAGTACTGTATACAGGTCTGGAGGCCTCATTTCAAGAAGGATGTAGAGCTGCTGGAACGGGTACAGAGAAGGGCAACAAGATTAGTAAATGGAACAAAGGGTTGCTCTTACGAAGAAAGGCTTAAGTTTTGCAAATTACAGAGTCTGGAGACTAGGCACCGGCGAGGTGATCTGATAGAGGTGTATAAGGCTTTGAATGGTTTGAGCATGCTCAATGCCAATGGGATTCTTCATCTTTCTCAGAATAATCACCTCAGAGGGCATAAATTCAAATTGAGGAAGGACGGATGTCGGATAGATGTGCGGAAATTTGCCTTTGGCCAGCGGGTGGTTGGTTGGTGGAACCGACTTCCATCACTTGTTGTTGAAGTTGATAGCCTAAACAAATTTAAAGCTCAACTGGACAGGTATTTCGAACGAACGGAGGGGTGAAATGGGAGAGGGTTTTTTTTTTTTTTTTTTTGGCTGATGCTGAATAAGCTTGCTTTCTTGCATCATATGCCTCTACTAATGCTAATGCTAATGCTAATGCTAAATGTCGCGAGCTAGGCCATAATGTCTATGTGTCTGCAATTCTGTCCAGACACGATAGGAGGGATTATATGTTAAGAGCCTTGTGGATTAACTCAAGACTTGAAGGAATCTGCAAGGCTTTAGGGGGTAAATTTCTATCAGCATGGCCCACACTTGTAGGTAGAAGGAATTTGTTTTGTAGAGACGGGATACACTTAAACAAAGGTGGTGCAAAAGTTTTTGCCAGTATTATTGAGGATACCTTAAAGGTTCAGGGAAACTGCTAGTTAGGGGGGATGTGGGTAATACTGACACGCGTTTATCTAATAATATTGGTCAATGTAACTCTTGCACATACCTTAAGAGTTCTTATCTGTTACCCCAACTGGACGTATTATCTAGATGTTCTGGGGGCAAAGACGTTTCACGTGCGCGGGTAGCTAATATCAGGGAAGAGAGCCTAAAAAACTTCAAGGGTTGTGTTAGGGTTGTTAAATATACAAGAACAGTAAATCTTAATTGTTTATACAGTAACGTTAGAAGTGTCGTCAATAAAATGAGCGAATTCGAACTGCTGGTTAAAACAAGTAACGCGGACATAATAGGGCTTACAGAGACGTGGTGCCACCCGGAAATTGGGGATGATGAGTTTCAGTACGGCTTGTATAATGTATTTAGGAAGGATAGGTTAGATAGAAGGGGTGGTGGGGTAATGCTTCTTATCAGAAGCAGCCTGAGTGCGACGATAGCTTTCCCGGATTCAGACGTTTCACATGCTAGTATAGAGTCTGTATGGTGTGAGATAGTTGGAAACAAAGGTATAATGCGAGTAGGAGTAATCTACAGACCAGGTGATTGTGAAGATTATGACAAAAGCCTCTACATGCAAATGGAATGGGCAAGTAAGCGTCAATGCCTTATTATGGGTGATTTCAATTTGCCTCTAATTGATTGGAGTAAATGGGAAGGAAACTCGACATGGGGAACAAAATTTTTAAATCAACTAGATGACTGTTATTTGTATCAACATGTCAGGGAAAGTACTAGAGAAAAGAATATCCTAGACCTCATCATCACACATGAATCAGATGACATAACAGGGCTGACAGTAGAGGAACCAGTAGCAGGAAGTGATCACAGAGTTCTACGGTGGATGATGACGAGAGAGGTAGCAGAAGTAAAAGGCAAAGGAATGGGTTTTAATTTCAGAAAAGGAAATTACGATGCTTCAGGTACTACATGGCCTCTATTAACTGGGTAGATATCGCGCAGAGAATGAATACAATTGAACTGTGGTACGCTTTTAAAACATTAATCACAGATGCCTTGAATGCGTATATACCATTAAAAAAATACTCCACGAGGAGGGTTCCAAGTTGGATGACTAGTGAAGTTGCCGCATTACTTGAGCAGAAAAAGGTGGCATGGAAAGGTTACAGAACAATAAAAAGTACTGAAGCCTATAACAGCTACAAGGTGATGTGTAATAGAGCCACAGAAAAGGTTCGACAGGCAAAGGCAGTTTATGAGAAATCACTAGCAAACAGAGCAAAGAGGGGGGATAAAGAATTCTTCACATATATAAATGCCAAGAAGAGCAGGACAAACCAGATCGGACTTTTACGTAAGGGAAAGGGGATAGTAATAAATACACCAGCTGCCGTTGCAGATGAACTCAACAGTTATTTTGCATCGATATTTACAAATGAAAAGCCTTTTGTGGCAAAGGGAAATTGTGGGAGCGAAGTTAAAAAATATGTAATTAATGATATTGAAATTTCGCAAGATTATTTAATGAAAAAACTTTCGAGCCTACAGACCAGTAAAGCTCCTGGAGTTGATGGAATATACCCTATAATCTTAAGAGAGGCGGCAAGCCAGTGCATTGAACCATTGAGGCTAATTATGCGAGCATCATTAGACTCTGGGGAGATTCCCTTGGATTGGAAAAGTGCAAATGTATCTCCCATACATAAGGGTGGCTCTAAAAGTGAAGTTGGAAATTATCGACCTGTCAGTCTGACTTCAGTAGTAGGGAAAATCATGGAGGCAATGATCAAGGGTGGAATTCAGGATCATTTGGATCGAATTGAAATTCTCAAGGATACTAGGCATGGTTTCGTAAAGGGAAAATCATGTTTAACAAATCTGGTTCGCTATTTCGAAAGGGTCACTCACGAGCTGGATTTAGGGAATAATTTCGACATTGTTTATTTAGATTTCAGCAAAGCTTTTGACTCAGTCCCACATGAGTGGTTGCTTTATAAGCTGGAACAGGTTGGAATCACTGGGAAAATCCTTAGATGGATAGAAGGATGGCTTCAGGGCAGGAGGCAGAGGGTTGTGATAAATGGCTATTCCTCAGATTGGGTTGATGTAAGAAGTGGGGTTCCCCAAGGATCAGTATTAGGACCACTGTTGTTTTTAATTTTCATAAACGACATTGATGAAGGGATAGAGGGCGTGATGTCTAAATTTGCAGATGATGTGTTAAAATTGGTAGAGTAGTTAATGATCACTGTCAAGCTGAGCTTCTTCAGAGAGACCTAGATAGACTTCAGGAATGGTCAGAAAAATGGCAGCTGTGCTTTAATCCAACAAAGTGTAAGGTATTACACCTGGGAAACAGTAATCCCAAAAAAACTTATTCACTTGGTGGAGTTCAACTAAACCCAGTACTGGAGGAAAGGGACTTGGGTGTTACGATACGGTCAGACATGAAATTCTCTGAGCATTGTAAACAGGTTACAAGGAAGGCCCATGGTGTCCTATCGATGATCTATCGAACTTTTGCAAGTAGAGATAGGGACGTGATAATCCCATTATATAAGGCTTATGTTAGACCACACTTGGAATACTGTGTTCAAGTATGGAGACCGCACCTGAAGAAAGACATCGAGCTTCTTGAAAGGGTGCAAAGAAGGGTAACTCGCCTGGTGAGATCGGCAAAAGGGCGTCCTTATGAAGAAAGACTTCGAATATGTGGGTTGCAGAGTTTGGAAACTAGACACCTTAGAGGAGATTTGATTGAGGTGTTTAAGGCTCTGAGAGGCATCAGTAAAATGAATGAGGACGAAATTTTCAAGATTATAAATGATGCTAGAACTAGGGGACATAAATTCAAGTTACGGGGGGAAATGTTTAGATTGGACTGCAGGAAGTTCTATTTTAGCCAGCGAGTTATAAATTACTGGAATAAGTTGCCTTCATGGGTGGTAGAGGCCGACAGTTTGGGGAAATTCAAAGGTCATCTGGATAGTACTTTCGGGTAAGGGAAGCGCATAGGATGATAGGTTTAATTTCCTTTTTATTTATTTTTTATTTTATTATTATTTTTTTTATTTATTAATTATTATTATTTAGTTATTTATTTATTTTTTTTTTTTTTGTTTTTATCATTGTTTTGTTCGGATTTTTTTTTTTTTGGCTGGTGCAGCATAAGCCATAGGCTTTCTTGCACCATGCGGCCGTTACTAATACTAATACTAATACTAATATCCATCCTGAGTTGGTTATAGTCTTTGAAGAGCTTCAGGATGTTGGCATACAGTAGTGTACTGAGATTAATACCCAAATTAGAATCAAACTTGATGGAAAAATCTAACAATAGGCTGAATAAGAATCCTTTGCCTTGATAAAGATGACCATTATATCTTTAGACTTTTGGTATTTCAAAAACATGCCTGCAGCTGCATAATGGAAGCAGCAAGTCATTTAAATTTTTTGCTTTAACATAATGTATTATATTAGGGAAACAGACTACAAGTATCTACTCTGTCTCAAATATTAATGTAAATTATTACTGTATTTCACGAGGCTTGCATCTTCCTTTCATTAACACATTGTTATCATAGAAAAGTACTAGGTGATAAAATGATAAATGGCATGATGCTATTTGAAAAGAAAGCATTAACAGTAATGACTTCATGCATCCATTAAGTTTATTGTAAAGAAAATGCAAAATACATGCCTTTTTATCCAGTTCTGACTGTTTCAGAAGTTTACCAGAGAAAGATGTAGAATCTCTGTTCTTTGAAGCACCACTGTCAGGGCATGTTTTTTCACATGTAATGTCATCAGAGGGGATTGTAAACTCTAATGATGGAGAATCAGTTCTACCACGAGGAAGAACTGGAGATGAAGCTGATGATGTAGAGCTTAGATCAGATATTGGATCATCTTCTTGTTCGTCAATTTCTTTCTCCAACTGAACAAGGCCAGGTGGTTCAATGTCATATTTAGAAGCAATACGACCTAGTTCTAACAGACATAATACAACCTTACGAGGGTGAGTATGTAGAACTGAAAGTAAATTTTATAATTTTAGGATACAGACTTCAAGAATAAATACATGAAGATAATAGGATATTATTGATTATGCACATGTATTTGAATGAAAATAAATAACTCAAAATATTGATAATTTGATTAGTATTTGCATTACTGAATATACAGTAGAGGACATAAACATTGTAACAGTGATAGGTGTAATATAATGCAATAGTTAGATCGAAAACAATAATGCATTACAATATGTTGGAAAAAAACATTATATAGATTTTTCTAAATTAATGCTACTTGTTTTAATTCCAAACTTTATTTATTGGGTTAATAATCTCCATCTGGATTTACAGGGAGAAAAAAAAAGTAGCATACAGATTTAAAACTGAACAGAAATTTTGTGATATATAAGCATCAATAATATTATAATTTTCTATTTTACAATTTTTACAATAAAAAATAAACACTAGTACTTCAAGTATTTGTGCAATCACCTCATGCTACTCTGCCAACTGCATGCTAGAATCCAGTTTATAATGTAAAGGAGATTAGTTCATGGTGCTACATGTATAAGTTCTCTTGATTCTGCAGTTTTCTATATAACCATTTTTCCCAACACATGCCAACAGTGGTTTATGAAGCTGAAATAAGGAATATAATTAGCAGGCTATTTTAATCTCTTCACAAGTTGATCTATGTTTTTCATGTGTAGAGAATGAATATAGATCTGTTTTTCCAAGGTCAAGTAAATTTCAAGTAATGTGTCCATTTATAAAGTGCTAATTGTCCTAATTTTTCTAGTATGTCCTGCCATCTCTTATCTTAGTTTTCAACTAACAGTAGACAGTTTTAACAGATGATAAAAGGAAAATACCTTTGTAAATTGGAGGATTTTTCACCTGTTGAAGAAATTCTATAGAATTTAGAGATCCAGAAATTGATGAAATCAAACTGATTGATTCATAAAAAGATGTGGAAGATATTGTTGCTTCAAAAAATATATATATATAAATAAATAAATAAAAATAACAAGTTTATCTTTTTATGATTTTTAATGAATATTTTTAAATTTATGTTTTTTAAATACTGGTTTGATTTCTGGCAGTAATTTTACTCTAATGCTGAGCAATTAGTCAAAATAAATTATTTATTTTTTAATTTCTATAAAATTAAAGTTCATGAAAAAATGAACAAACTCGCTCCACAGAGCCCATCCCCTACGAAAACTGACTATAGGAAGCATATACACATTCTGTAAACTCACTGGTAAAAAAGGTTAACCCCCTAGCAAGCACACCAAATTCAAATCCACCAGCAGCTGCTGTTAAATTTTATATACCAATCAATTTTTTGGGAGAAAAAGACATGAATGGTTAAAATGGGAAACTTTAAAGTATTATTCTTAATTCTGATAACATTGTATAATAATATCAAAAACATAATTAGAAACAAAAGTGATTAATAATGCAGATTGGGAGAGAATACTGTATTCACTCTCTCTCTCTCTCTCTCTCTCTCTCTCTCTCTATATATATATATATATATATATATATATATATATATATAAATGATAAAGATGCAATGAAATTACTGAAAGTCTTAGTAAGCAGGAATGAGAAATGAAAATTTATAAAAAAATTTATAAAAAAATATATATAAAAGATATATAAGACTGGGTTATGGATCTGGGGTACTATGGTAAACGTAGAAAGAACCGGCAACCATAATGAAAAATAGACAAAAAGTAATTATCAGTGTATTTGCATATTTGGTAGGGGAGTTGAGGTATCAGGTGTAATAACCATGGAAGAATTCAGAGAACTTGTATGTCCTAGGACTTTAACTACTTCATCGGGGTGGGGGGCTCGGCAGCAAAAATCGCAGGAGCTATAAACCAGGTCTCTGTTTCTGTTATGATGTACACGCAAAAGGTATAAGTACACATCATAGCTGACTCGACAGAGACCAAAAGGAAGAATAAAAGAATAAATAAATAAATTCATCTTCTGGTCCATACAGATAGTAAGTTTTCTTGTTTTGCCCCATCTCTTAGATTTCCTTGATTTTATATTTCATCCTTGTTTTTCCACAGGATTCTATCAGCATGAACTTATTTATTTATTATTATTTTTATTTTTTATTGTATTTTTTTTTTAAAGTTTATTTATTCTTTTATTCTTTCTTCTGGTCTCTGTCGGGTCGGCTATGATGTATACTTATACCTTTTACGTGTACAAGGAACAGAGACCTGGCTTATTGCAGTGGCTCCTATAATTTTTTCTGCCGACCCCCCTAATGAAGTAGTTAAAGTCCCAGGACCTACAGCTTTAGGTACTTACAATAATTATGCTTACATTACTGCATTTTGTTTCGGGTTATTTGTTTTTTGCATACAGGTTCTCACATTTCTTCCACAGTTATTACACCTGATAGCTCAACTCCCCTACCAAATACACAAATACACTGATAATTACGTTTTTGTCTATATATACATATATATATATATATATATATATATATACAGCAATACCTCCCTTAGCATGGCTTCAAACAGCACAGGTTTCACTATAACACGGTTTTCAATTAAATTTAAGACAAAAATTTACTGTATATTAAAACTCATTCAATAGCCTAGACATATACTCTACATATATGCTGGGTTGCCATAGCCTAGGCATGCATACATATATGCTGCGCTGTCATAGCCTAGGTATGTGTACATACATGCTGCAGTGCCAACCCTATTGTCTCAAATGCACATGTGCCAATAGCAACGTGCAACAGTGTTCAGTATTCTTAATTTCATCCTGGCGAGATGATGTGATAGCTTTTCAAACTTTTCATTTCACAATTTATTTTTTAACTCCTTTAAATACAATTTCAAATATATTTGCATCTTGGCTAGAAATCAGTACCAATAACATGCGTTCTGTTTGGCAGCATGTTTTGTCCCATTTGGCAAATGATTTCACTGGTTTTGAATCCCAAATTCAGATAATTACCGAAGGCATTGTGAAGATCGGAAAAGACTTGGGATTCGAAAATTTTGAACACTGCCAATGTATGTGACTACATTGACTCACATGCAAATGACTTAGATAATGCAACCCTCCTTGAAATTGATGAAAAAACCGCATATGAAGAAAAGGAAAACAATTCTGAAGTGGACAACACTGACGTGGCACCAAAAAATTTAACAGAAGAACATAGCCTGCAAGGTGATTATGAATGGAGATCCGGATGTTGAACATAGCATGAAAAAATGGCAATTTTACAAGACGGGATTCGATGCTACAAAGACTTATACTCTGAGAAAAAGAAGAGACGACTTCATGAAATATCTAAATAAACAATAAAGCTATTTTCTCATCTCTCATGATGTTACCTTTTCATGAATAAAATTTTTGCAATATTTTTTATTTCAAATCCTTTTAATTGGCTATCAAGTGCAAATTGTTTATAGATTTATTATAATTTGTTTATAGACTGTTTCTCTGGTACGCATTCAATTAAAACTCATTATAATTATACCTCAATCAGCACGGTTTCACATAACACGGAACAGTTTCGGTACTAATTATCAGTGCTACGTGGGGTATTGCTGTATATATATATATATATATAAAAGAATACTCAAACAATACGGAGGAATCATCTTAAAAATGCAGTTGTCCAAATGATGGAAACAATCCTTATAATGAGACTGAATTGAATAATGCTCCAAACCTGGATGAAAGCATCTGGCATTCTCAGCTTATAATGGAGAATCGGTTCTACCACAAACATGCTCTAGTAAGAGAGGGCTTTTGAAATGTCTGGGGGGGGGGGACTTTCTTTTAAAATTAAACTGGAGCACTAAATGACCTGTTTCTTGTGGTAATTTTCATAATAATGCCATGTTGGGACAATTAAATGTAATGAAATTATCTTGTACTACCCCATTTATAACTACAGGAAGCAGCTGAGTAGGATTTACTTTGTTGTGAATATTAAGTAAACCACAGAAATTTTTCATATAGGAATAGTAGTCCCAGCCTGCATACATTCTCAGCATTTTCAAGACAATTATTATCTTATCTTTGCTAACAATACTAATAATATTTTAGTACCATTCACAATACTAAAATATCATTAGCATATTATATTATACAGTACCTTGTCACAATGAAAAATGCCATCGTTTACAAGCTTGGTGATGCCATTATTTCATATTTCTTAAAATTAATATGTACGCATTAGATATAAAAACAATGTGAAATACAAGCTAAAAAGCAATCTCATCACTTGCCAACACCTAGCTATTGCATAACTTCATTTCATAAGCTCTGGAAAATGTTATTTTATGTACAGATTTGATATATGCATGTATACTAATGTCATAGGGTAGTCATGCACTCAGATTTCCAAGTGGAAACTTTCATATCTTTCCTCCAAAAACCTTTAAGCTGTTCTAAATCTCTAAATTTGCAAATTCCCAAACTATTAGTGAAATACAAGGAGGCGGGAATTTTCCTTCTATTCTCCTTCTCTTCCTTTCACCTATTTAACCCCCCCCACACGCTTTTGAAATACTGCAAGGGAATCTGCAGGGGCTATAAATATGGCCTTCGACACATGTTCACTTCCCCTTTGAAGATGGTATAAGCAAAAAGCCCCAGTCAAACTTCAGGTATTTATCTCCCTTTATACTTCCAATTATTTGCCATGCATGGATTTAGGATAAAAGCTTGCTTTCATTCCTTTGTCTTGTTACAAGGTTCATTTTAGGCAGGTCTTTCAATACTATTTCCATCTATTCTAATTACAGGAATACCTGGATGCAGTTATTCCTGAAAAAATCTCAGATAAGATTCCTGACTTAATATATCTATAACATTAATATTCTATTTTTATTTGATTTAAGTTCAAAGCATTGATTTAAATTCAAAATGAGGATGCAGATCCTCTATAAGAGAAAATCACAATAAGTTAGCATTTGTCCGAATTTAGAAATATTAGTGAGTCTCAATTACACAAGTTGTCTGTCCAACATGTCTATTATCAAATTTTGAGACAATAGGATTCCAATAATGTTTTTTATAAGTATTCAGGGTAGTGAATGATACTGAAACATGAATCTCTTTCACCCTGCTTCACATGTATGTGAAAAATTACTGTAAATAAGCATGAGAAACTGTTTTATTTATTTAGCATTACCATTAGTAGGGCATATGATGCAAGAAAGCAAAGCTTATTATATAGCATCAGCCAAAAAAAAAAAAAAAAACACCCTTCCCCATTCATTGACTCCAAATGTTTGGCTAGTTCTGCCTTGAACTTTCTGACGGGATATTTCCACTTGCTCAGACTAAGAACCTGAGGGGGCATAGATTCAAATTGAAGAAAGACAATGATAGAACAGATGTGCAGAAGTTTGCCTTTAGCCAGCAGGTAATTGATTGTTGGAATAGACTTTCATCTGTTGTCGTGGAAGTTGATAGCTTAAAGAAATTTAAGGCTAAATTAGACAAACATTTTGGGTGACTGGATGGGCAAAATGGCAAGGCCTATTTTTTTTTTTTTTTTTTTGGCTGATGTATAAGCTTGCTTTCTTGCATCATATCCCTCAACTAATGCTAATGCTAACTTATTTAAGTTGCTGACCTCCACTATGACAGATGGAAGTTTGTTTCTACTATCAACCACCTGCTGACTAAAAGCAAATTTCTGCACATCTATTCTAAAATTGTCTTTCCTCAATTTGAATTTATGCCCTTTCAGGTGAGTAATCTGAGTAAGAGGAAGAATCCTATTAGCATTGAGCTTGCTCAGTACATTCAAAGCCTTATACACCTCAATTAGATCACCTTGCAGGTGCCTAGTCACCAGAAGCTGCAATTTGCAGAACTGTACTTGGTAACACCAACCTTTTGTTCCACTCACCAATCTCGTTGCCCTTCTCTGTATTCATTCCAGTAGCTCTACATCTTTACTGAAATGAGGCCTCCAGACCTGTATACAGTACTCAAGGTGTGGCCTGACCATTGCCTTATACAAGGGGACAATCACCTCCTTATCCCTGCTAACAAAATTCCTGTATATCACTGACAAGACACCATGAGCTACTCTTGCAGCCTTTTTGCACTGTTCAGAAAACTTCATCTCTGACTGAACAATTACCCCCAGGTCCTTTTCATTCTCCACTACCCTGAGTGTAGTACCACCCAGTTGGTACATTACTCTGGGATTACTGCTACCCATATGCAGTACCTTACATTTGTTAAAGAATAAGAGAAGTTCACCTCAATATTTCAATTACATTTGTCAATGTTAAACTTCAGTTTCCACCTCTCAGTCCATCTGCTCAAATTCTCCAGATCCTGTTGCAGTAGCATACTATCATTACTGTCATTAACAACCCTGCCAACCTTCATATCGTCTGCAAACTTAGACATTAACCCTGATATACCTTCATCAATATCATTGATAAATACCGAAAACAACAAGGGCCCAACACCGAACCTTGGGGTACTCCACTAATAACATTAGTCCATAAAGAGCAGTGTCCATTGATAACCACTCTTTGTCTTCTCCCACTCAACCATCCTTTTACCCATTGTAGCAATTTTCCCTTAATACTATGCTTGTGTCACCATCCCTGCCAGAGAAGTAGGACATATAGAAGAGTGAAAAATGTATTTTTATAATCATAGGAAATAGTATTATGTGCTGTTTTTTTCTATGGGCTATTAAACAGGCCATGAGTTTAGATCAATATCAGTTAATGAAAATACAGCTAAAACTTGATAATACTGAACTTACATCTGAAGAAAGTTTAATAACATTAACTTTTAAAAATCTGCCATCCTTGGGGATCGAAAGGTGCCAGATTTTAAAAGTTTCTGGATTTTAGAGGTATATCTAGCAGTTGAACAGTTTGGAGAAGCACATTCCAATGAATATTAAGCACTAACAACTGAACTTATTTATATCTGTAAACATTTATAATGACTAAAAGGTTGTACTTTCTTATCAACAGAGTCAATACCCCTATGAAAACTGACTACAAGAAGCATATGCACATTCAATGAACTCAGTGGTGAAAAGGTTAACTCCCCCCCCCCCCCCGCTAACAAGCACATCAAATTCAAATTCACCAGCAGCTGCTGTTGAATTTTATATACCAATCAGTTTTCTTTTTTGGGAGAAAAAGATATGAATGGTTAAAATGTGAAACTTTAATAATATTTTATTGTTAATTTTGACATTACATTGAATAAATAGATCAAAAACATCATTAGAAACAATGAGTCATTAATAATGCAGACTGGGAGAGAATACTATACTAAAGATACTATACCATACTGCAACTGAATTCATGTGAAATGTTATAATTAGAAGGAATAAGAAATCAAATATCTAAAGAATTTCTTAAAGGAAAATCACAGTATCTGCATGATGAACTGGGGGGGGATTATAGATGTAGTTGTTAAAAATATAAATTACACAAGCAACAAATGACAATAAACAAACAAAGAATGTTGTGATGTACTGTAACTGTTGTGTAATGTCAGTTTTTATGCATGCCTAGCAGTATTAGAAAAAATATCAAATGAGCTTTAGAAAAAAAAATACTTTCACACTAAAGAATGAGGAAAAAATTAACTGTTCTTAAGGAATAATTAAATTTGAGGTATATGCAATCTTTATGAATTTGTAGGTATATGCAATCTTAATGGTGGCAAAAAAAAAAAAAAAAAAAAAACTTGGTTTTATGGAATTAAATCTATTGTCTGTGTGCATCAATAAATCGATATTTGTGAAAGAGATTAACCACAGATTGAATGAAGCATACATTCTTCTAGCTGTACCCTTGCTAGGCATTTTCTGTCTCTTTGCTCTCAGCTGCTCATAAGTGACATCAAACTAGTCACCAGCTCAAACAAGTGATATATGACCAGCCAGATAGCTGTAATTTGTAAGAGTATATAATACTAATTTATGAAGTTTACCGAATAACACATAGCAATAAAAGAGAGAAATTCAAAGTTATCATATAGGGTAAGGCTTCCTCTGAGTCCATACAGGTAAAGTTATATGACCTCAGAGAAATAAGATATTTGCAAGATTAACTTGTCCTTTCATCTGATTTTTGGCCAACAGAGGATGGTTGCAAAAACAGGCAAAATAGTCCTATTTTCCACATCAAAAGAAACTGGTCTTATTATTGCACTACTTGCAAGCAGATGGCCTCACCAAAGGTTAATTGGCCATTTTTTTTTTAAAAGCTGCAATGATTATACAACCAGAGCAAACCAGTCCTACATCAGCTAGGAGACTTCTGTTTTCTTCAGCAGCATGTTCAAGAGGCAACCAGAGAGAGTAATACTCTTAATCTGGTAATCAGCAGTGATTATTCATGCATTAAGAATATTCAGATAAAGGAACCACTAGGTGGCTGTGATCACAGTGTACTGATGTGAGATTTACTTAAAGATATAGTTACCATCAGGGGTAAAAGGAAGGGTTTTTGCTTCATAAACGTGGCTACAGTAGTCTCAGACAGCTTTTAAATTCTTTACAGTGGGACCAACTGATGATGTTATCAACAGCAAATTCTAAGTGGGAAGCATTCAAGGAATTAATCGTGGAAGCTACTAGGCTTTTCATACCGATTAAGAAATATTGTTCAAGGTTTAGGCCTAAATGGAAGTCAGATGAACTAATGAGACTTGTGGCAGAGAAGAAAAATGCATGGGATGCATAGAAATTATCAGGCAACATAGAAGCCTATGGCATATATAAGCTAGTCTGTAATCAAGTCACAAAGGAGATTAGGCAAGCGAAGGCAGATTACGATAAATCTTTGGCAAAGGATGCTAACAAAAAGAGCAAGGACTTCTTTACTTATAAAAAACTCTAAAAGGAAGTGGATGAATCAGATTGGTCCACTTGTATCGATGGTTCGACTGTTGATGATCCTGCTCAGATAGCTGATAATCTGAATGAGTATTTTGCATCTACATTCACACATGAGGAGTTATTAAGGGATGAAAATATCAGAAGTTTATCGAAATGTAAGATGGTGCTTAATGATTTTGTAATGGGAGCAAAGTGGAGGAGAAATTGTTGAAGTTAAACATAAGAAAGGCACCTGGGGTGGATGGGATTTGTCCAGTTATATTAAAGGAGGCGGCAAAGGAACTAAGCAAACCCATAGCCATAATTATGAGAGCATCCTTGGTCTCAGGAGAAGTCACCAAGGAATGGAGTTGTGAAAATGTATCCTCAATTCACAAAGGGGGGGGATTTAAGGGTGACATGAGTAATTAGAGACCAGTTAGTTTAATTTCCGTTAAGAAATTAAACTAACTGGGCAGGGGGCATAAATTCATGCTTTCTTGCATCACATGCTTCTATTCCTATTACTATCACTACTATTGCTATTTTATTTTAAATAAACTATGAAAATAATGGAGTCACTGGTTAAAAATGCATTGCAGGATCATCTATACAAAACTGCAGCAATAATTCAGATGCAGCATTGGTTTGTTAAGGGAAAGCCTTGTCTGACAAATTGATTGGATACTATGATGTGGTTACAAAAAGGAACTAGATGCAAAAAATAATTTTGATATCATATACTTGGATTTCAGGAAAGCTTTTGACAATGTTACGCATGGAAGATTACTGTACAAATTGTAGCAGTATGGTATTAAGGGTAAGTTGCTACAATGCATAAAAGTTTGTTGAGTGGGAGAAGACAGAGAGTGGTAATCAATGGACGCTGCTCTTCGTGGACTAATGTTATTAGTGGAGTCCCACCGGGTTCATGTTGGGCACATTGTTGTTTTTTATATTTATCAATGATATTGATAAAGGTATATCAGGGTTAGTGCCAAAGTTTGCAGATGATACAAAGGTTGGCAGGGTTGTTAATGACAGTAATGGCAGTGTGCTACTGCAACGGGATCTAGAAAATTTGGACAGATGGGCTGAGAAGTGACGACTGAAATTTCACATTGACAAATGAAAAGTACTGCATATAGTCAGAAGTAACCCCATAGGAACGTACGAACTGTGTGGTACTATACTTAGGGTGATAGAAAATGAAAAAATCCTGGGAGTGAATTGTGCAGTCAGATATGAAGTTTTCTGAGCAAGGCAGACCGGCTGCCAGAGTAGGTCACAGGGTATTATCAATGATATGCAGTAATTTTGCTAGTAGGAAAAAGGAGGTGATTATTCCTTTGTATAAGGCAATGGTCAGTCCGCACCTTGCATACTGCATACAGGGTCTGGAGGCCTCATTTTAGGAAGGACGTAGAAGATTTTAGGAAGGACATTAAAGAAAGGCTTAAGTTCTGCAAATTGCAGTGGCCGGAGACTAGGCACCTGCAAGGTGATCTGATTGAGGTGTATAAGGCCTTGAGTGGGAGAAGACAGGGAGTGGTTATCAATGGATATTGCTCTTCATGGACAGTTGTTATTAATGCAGTCCATAGGATTTGGTGCCAGGCTCATTTTCATTTTCTGTACAGTAATACCCCGACTTACGCTACCCCGACTTACGCGAACTCGGAGTTACGCGGTTCTTGATTTTTTCGTTTGGCAACGCTGCCGCCCACTATCTTCAAGGTCGTTTTTCATATGTTATCGATATCCGGTTCGACGGCGGAGATTGAGAGCGAAAGATGAACAAAATTAAACTTTGCTGCTTTTATGTTTTTTATATCAGTGAAGGGGAAACACATTTCACCATAATAACGTAAAAACCCACACATTTCCAGCTATCGGTATAATCGCAAATGCAATTAGATCGAGTTTACTACCAGTTTATAACAGATTTCACTAGCAGAAATGCAACTGGATTTTTATTGTTTTATGGTAGTAACCCCTAGAAATGTGAGGTGTTAATAGTGTATCTCTGCCTTTATGGTGTTGTTTATTCAGTTGCTACATGCGCGCAGCTTTGTTTATGCGTATCAAGCATGCTCCTCGTTTTGTAATTGTGCTTTATTCCCTAAAAATGAGTAAAATACTTAATTAAAAGGTGTGAAAAGGAAGCGTCCTGGTGAAGACACTGCAGATTCAGAGAGAAAAAGAAAAGCAATTATCGATAAACAGAGGCGGACTGGATCAAAAATTCTTACCCGGGAAAATTTATAGTGGCCTCGCACTATGGTTTATGGCCAAAATCACACTGGCCCACCGGGGTTTCCCCGGTAAGGCTTATGGCCAGTCCGCCTCTGTCGATAGAGAAAAAATATGAAATTGTGAAACGCTTTGAGCGAAATGAAAGACCATGTGATATTGCACGTGCTACAGGCCTAAATGAAGCAACGGCGAAAAGCACATGACAATTGCAAACTTGGCAGGTTGAAAATTGAAAAGATCTCAATTGTAAAGGGCTTAAAAATTTTAGAAAACATAGACTCCAACGAAGAACGCGTTATAGCTACAAAGCAAGGAATAAAAAAATTATTAGCTTGCTACGAAGAAATTCTGCGTGAAAAAAAGGAACGCGCTATGTCGTCAGACGAATTTGTTAGATTTTATGAAGCCATCGACATCGAAATAACTTTTTAACGTAAGTCATTTGTTTTTTTAATACATATTTTGTATTAATATGTATAAAGAACTGCAATTTTATTAATATTTTTCTTCTAAACTAGTGTTTTTGTTAGTTCTTGGTCCCAATTAAGCAAAATTTATATGTATTTATATGCAAAGTTGTACCCCGACTTACGCGATTTTCGTCGGACCCACCTATCGCGTAACTTCGGGGTATTACTGTATTTCTTAATGAGGGTATATCAGGTTTAATGTCTAAGTTTGCATATGATTGGAAGGGCAGTTAATGACAGCAATGAAGGCATGCTGCTACAACAAGATCGAGAAAAATTAGGCAGATGATGATGGGCTGAGAAATGGCAATTGAAGTTTAACATTGACAAATGCGAGGGTATTGCAGAGGATTGCAGTACCCCGGAGTAAGGTACTAATTGTGTGGTACTACACTCACGCTATCAGGGCAGCTCATGAAGGTTTTGTCAATGATATACATGAATTTTGTTAGCAGGGAAAGGAGGTGATTATCCCATTGTATAAGGACACATCTTGAGTACTGCATACAGTTCTGCTGGCACCTCCGTAGCCAGGTGGGAAGGAGCAGCAGTGCGTAGCACACGCTTCTTGATTAGACCGGGGTTCGAGCCCGTCACCACCAAATACGGAGAATGTGGAAAGGTCAGGGAATGACCACCGCATATCCCCGAGCAATATGGCCTTAGTTGCTAATGCTCCTAAAAACCAAAAACCAAATAGCATACAGTTCTGGAGGGCTCATTTTAGAACGGATGTAGAGCTGCTGGAACAGGCACAGAGAAAGGCAACAAGATTGGTGAGGGGAAAATGGGGTGATCTTACCAAAAAAGGCTTCACTTCTGCAAACTGCCACAACTAGAGACTAAGCACTTGCAAGACGATCAAACAGAAGTGTTTGAAGCTTAAATTGGCTTGAATGAACTCAGTGCTGATGGGATTCTTTCTCTTGCTCAGACTACACACATAGGAGGCATAAATTCAAACTAAGGAAGGCAGAATAAATGTGAGGAAGTTTGCCTTTAAGGAAGAAGGCTGATGCTGTACAATCTTGCATTCTTGCACCATTTGACACTATTAATACTAATACTAATCTCAAGCATCATAAACACTTTCCATTTTGTGGAGATGGGGGGGAGAGAGAGAGAGAGAGAGAGTATTTTTGTAAACACTGTTATTTCTAACATAACTGGTGGGGAGTTAATGTTTGTGCAAATTTAAAACAAACTACAGTAAAGCGTCGAAAATCTGAACATCAATAATTCAAAATATCAATAACCTGAACAAACCAGCATTTATTTATTTTTATGCTGGTACCATAAAATAATTACAGGAAGTGCTGGGTTTGTGAATTCAATTTTGATATTAAACGGCAATTCTAATAAGCAAAAATCGGAGAAATATTAAACACAGGCTATAAAAATTAAGATATAAAACACCAATTTACACTTTTATTACCTTGCCAATTAACAAAATTAAATGATAAGTGAAAATCTACAAATAAATTGAATGATGACTTGACAAATGATCAACAAACTGAATGCTGTACAACTCAAAACTGAAAAGAGTGAGAGATCTGACAATAAAAAAAACAAAGTTCGAAAATGGTGCAGCAAAAAATCAGTAATTATTTTGTTAAAGGCCTATACATATGTGTTATTGTGGCCGAAAATTCTATTTATTTTGTTACCTATGAATAAAAATACATAAGTACAACTTAGTGTTTTTATTTCTAAACTTACTTAACTTTTTTTTTTTTGTTTAGTCTCCAGAACAGTATTTTTGGTAAATTGAAAATCCAAACTCTCCCCGGTCCCAATTAGTTTGGATTATTGATACTCTACTGTATATAGAAATCATAAACATAAACAATATAGATATAATAAACACAACTACAGAAATCTGTGAAAACTGACTACTTTGTTTTAACACACTTTTGATATAATGTTTTAGATTAACAAAATCTTAAACTGTAACATTTAAATAACATAAACTGAACATTTAGCTTACCTAAATCATCAGATTCAAATATTACAGCTTCATTGATCCCAAATCTTCGACACCATTTGATAAAATTTTCTGCATTATCACGAGCATAAAATGATTCTGGCCTAGCATTCTCCCAACATTTGAACTTGATTGATGACACAGGCTGTAAATTTAAATAAAAAAAAAATATATATATATAATAGTCTTATTATTTTAGAGATTCACAGCATAATGATAAAGCATCATTGTTATTGTAAAATCTGAAATTTGAGGGCAATATTCACAGAACATTTTACTTTTCTGTCACCTTAAACATACTTATTTTTACAAACCCCTATAACTCTGATCTCACTCTCATACCATGTAATGAAGGAGGTACTCTGAAGTGGTGTGATAAAAATAAAATGGCGAATGAATGATACTAGTTAATGAGGGAAAATCCTTGATTCCATCATAATTTAAATTGAAGTACAATATTATTATCCAAGAAAACAAATCTTTATCTAAATGTTTTTATCATATGGAAGGATGAGATTCATGACTTCATCCCTATTATCAACAAAAGTCAGTTAGGATTCTGATGTGTTCCTGATGATAAAGGAGTTAGTATGGCCAACAGTACTGGGATGTTGCAGTGCTACTTTTTCATGGAGGATTATGATTTTGATAAGTATTATTAGTATTAATAGCAGCAATACAGTGCAAAGAAGCCAGGCTTTTACTATAGCAGCCAAATATAAAGAATAATAAACACTATCTATGTTTCCCTTATAGGTACTGATCATTCTGGCCTTTGAATTATCGTTGCTGGTTTCTGGCACACTGATGATCTAGGTGATGTTGTGCGATTGTGCAATATTATGTCTGTATAAGTGTGTGTGTGTTCGTGGGCTGATTTCATGTTGAAATAAACTGGTGGCAGTATGTTGGCTCCATGTGTATTGATAATACAGTCCTCCATAACCCCTTCCCCAACCCAATACTGTCCTTATGAACTGAAAAACCTAGTGTAGCTCACAGGAAGAAACCCTACTCCGTCCATATGAGATTGCTTAATTAAACAGTCAGTTAAGGAAACCTTTAGAAATCCCTCCAGTCTATGAGAGAACTTTACCATGACCTCTCAAATTGAACGATAAATAGCAAAACCACCATACAGTGGACCCCCACTTTATGATATTAATCCATTCCAGAGACACCATCATATTGTGAAAATATCATAATGTGAACCTAATAACACATTGTTTTTTTTGTAATTTGTTCCAACATCTTGGAAATTGAAATTTTCTTCTTACTGCACTCTTTAGGGGCCATATTATCAGTTCACACAATGTAGTATGCATACGAATTCAATACAGGTAAATTTCTGTCAAATAATCACAACACAAAAAATATCACTTCAGCTAAAAGATGCAAAAACAAAACACATGGCCAGCACATTTACAAATGCTGCTATTGATTGAGAGGAATGACCACATGGTCTGGTTGGAGACAATCAGAAGCTACATCATAAAGTTAAATAAGTAGCTACTGGTTAATACAATCACTGGTTAGTAGAATCCGCCACTTTATAGCATCAAATTTAAAAAAAAACAGTTAAAATCATTAAAATGCACTACACTTTCATCGTTATTGTATGTTTGGTTATAAGAATCAATTTTGAATGCCTTTGTGATATTTTTCTAAAGCACATTTCTGGAGGTCACTATCATAAAACAATAAAAACAATTACAGTTTCCGATTTATTGGGATTTTCTGTTAATGCAATCTATTATAAATGGGTAGTAAATTCTTACTACATTTGTGATAATACTGATAGCTGGAATTCTGCGGGTTTTTACGTTATTATGGTGAAATTTGCTTCCCCTTCCATGAAATCTTCAAACATAAAAAAACAAAAAATTTTCAGAATATTCTCCTTTTTTTTCTCCTTAGCATTAGCATTAGCATTAGTAGAGGCATTTGATGCAAGAAAGCAAGCTTATGCAGCATCAGCCAAAAAGAAAAAAAAAAAAAAAAAACCACTTCCACTGTTCGTTCGAAATACCTGACCAGCTGAGCCTTAAACTTATTTAGGCTATCAACTTCCACAACAAGGGATGGAAGTCTGTTCCACCAAACAACCACACGCTGGCTAAAGGCAAATTTCCGCACATCTATCCTACATCTGTCTTTCCTCAATTTAAATTTATGCCATCTCAGGTGATTATTCTGAGCAAGAGGATGAATCCCATCAGCATTGAGCATGCTCAAACCATTCAAGGATTTATACACCTCTTTCAGATCACCTCGCTGGTGCCCAGTCTCCAGACACTGCAATTTGCAAAACTTAAAAGCCTTTCTTCGTAAGAGCACCCCTTTGTTCCATTCACTAATCTTGTTGCCCTTCTCTGTACTCGTTCCAGCAGCTCTACATTCTTCTTGAAATTAGGCCTCCAGACCTGTATACAGTACTCTAGGTGTGGCCTGACCATTGCCTTATACAAGGGAATAATCACCTCCTTATCCCTGCTAGAAATATTCCTATATATCATTGACAATACACCATGAATATCATTGACAATACACCATGAATATCATTGACAATACACCATGAATATCATTGACAATACACCATGAGCTACTCTTCCAGCCTGCCTGCACTGCTCAGACAACTTCATATCTGCCTGCACAACCACCCCCAGGTCCCTTTCATTCTCTACCACTGTCAGTGTAGTACCACAGAGTTGATACGTTGCTCTGGGGTTGCTGTTTCCCATATGTAGTACTTTACATTTGTCAATGTTAAACTCCATTTGCCACCTCTCAGCCCATCTGCTCAACCTTTCCAGATCCTGTTGCAGCGGCATAGTGTCAGTAGTGCCCTTGACAACCCTGCCAACCTTTATTGTCTGCAAACTTGGACATTAAGCTTGATATACCATCATCAATATCATTTATAAATACAGAAAACAATAATGGACCAACAGTGAACCCTGGGGGACTCCACTAATAACATTAGTCCATGATGAGCAGTGTCCATTGATTACCACTCTCTGTCTTCTCCACCTCAACCATCCCTTTATCCATAGCAGCAATTTTCCTCCAATGCCACACTGCTCCAATTTGTGCAGCAGTCTTCCATTTGCAACAGTATCAAAAGTCTTTCTAAGATCCAGTATATAATATCAAAGTTATTCCCTGCATCCAGTTCTTTTGTGACTGCATCATAGTATCCAATCAAATTGGACAGGCAAGACTTCCCCTTAACAAAACCATGCTGTGTCCGAACTATAACTGAAGTCTTGTCTAGATGATCCTGCAGTGCTTCTTTAACCAGTGCCTCCATTAATTTGCCTGGAACAGAAATTAAACTCACAGGTCTATAATTACTTGTGTCAGCCTTTGACCCTCCTTTGTAAATTGGGGTCACATTTGCACATCTCCAGTCTGTGGGTACGTCCCCTGAGTCCAAGGAAGCTCTCATAATTATGGCTAAGGGTTTGCTTACTTCCTCTGCTGCCTCCTTTAATATAACTGGATAGATCCCATCCACCCCTGGCCTTTCTTTTGTTTATCTTCAACAATTTCTCCTCCACTTTACTCTCAGTCATTACAAGATTCTCTAGCTTACTGCCAGAGTTGTATACACCTCTGGCATTCCCCTCGCTGAATAACTCCTCATGTGTGAATGTCGATGCAAAATATTCATTTAGTTTATTAGCTACCTGAGCAGGATCATCAACAGTTGACCCATCGATATCAAGTGGACCAATATGATTCATCCCCTTCCTTCTAGAGTTTACATAAGTAAAGAACTCTTTGCTGTTTTTCTTTGCATCCCTTGCCAAAGATTTCTTGTAATCTGCCTTCGCTTGCCTAACCTCCTTTGTAACTTGGTTACAGATCAATTTTTATCTATCATAGGCTTCTGTGTCACGTGTTAATTTGTATGTATCCCATGCATTTTTCTTCTCTGTCATATGTCTCATTAGTTCATCTGACATCCATTTAGGCCTAAACCTTGAACAATATTTCTTAGTTGGTATGTAAAGCCTAGTAGCTTCCAAGATAAGTTCTTTGAATGCTTCCCATTTTGCATTTGCTGTTGGTAACATCATCAGTTGGTCCCTCAATTTAAGTACTGTCTCAGTCCATTGTAGTCGCCTTTACGAAAGCAATAACCCTTCCCTTTACCCCTGATAGCAGTTACCTCTTTGAGTAAATCCCACTTCAGCACACTGTGATCACTGTTATCAGTAGTGATTCTTAATGCATGAAGAATCACTACTGATAATCAAATCAACAGTATTACTCCCTTTAGTTTGCTCAAAGCATCAAAACCTTCCGAACATGCTGATGTAGAAAAGAATCATCCAAAATATCCACAAAAGCCTTGCTAGTGTGTGAGTGACCAGCTGCCAAATTCCAGTCAATATCTGAGAAATTAAAATCCTCCATTATAAGACTCTCTGATTTACTGGCCCACTCTATTTCCCTGTACAGTTTCTTATTATACTCATCAGAGTCATTAAGCCTATAGCACACTCCTACTCTCAATTTTGATCTCCCAATGCTTGTCACACCAAACTGACTCGACACTGCACTGTCCAGCGATGCCGACTGGCTTCACTTCCTTGGATTTTATGTGTTTCTTAACTAATAGAATAACCCCTCCTCCCTTCCTATCCTGTGTATCCTTTCTGTAGACGTTGTACTCCCCAAATTCCAGTTCTGCATTCCTTATATCTGTGTGACACCACGTCTCTGATATTCCAACAGTATCTGCCTTTGATGTTTTGAGCAATACCTCAAATTCATCAAATTTATTTACTAAACTCCTAGCATTGGTGTACATACAAGTATACATGCACCTGTTTCTATTCTTAGCTACCCTAACACAACCCATGTGTTTACTTGTACCGCAGTGACTCCCAGCAGTCTCTGAAATATCCTGCATCTTGTTTTTCAGGCTTCTGCTCATTCCAATAGAAGCAGTGCAAGAATCTCTTTCACCTCTGCCAGTGGCTACTGTTAATCTATTAGTCTTTGTCTCCCCCCCAAGCTAGCAGTTTTCCAACCGGCCTAACACTGCCTCGATAGCATCAGCAAATATTCTTGCACCCTTTCTATTTAAGTGTATCCCATTTCTGTAGAAGCAGTCTCTCCTGTTAACAAGTACAGTCCAGGCTGAAAAAAATTCTACCCCTTGAGCCTTGCACAATCTTTCCAGGGCCGAATTGATCAACATGGCTCTCATCATATACTCCCTCCTATCGTGTCTGGGCAGAATTGCAGACACTTTCAAATTCAACCCTAATTCACGGCTTTTTTTCAACAGTGACCTGTGCTTGTTAAGTAATTCTGCCGGTCTCCTACTCTTGATATCATTAGTGCCAACGTGTACAACTCTATCACCTTTTGTGCCCTTAACAAATGATATCCGCTCTACAACATCATCAACCTTTGCCCCTGGCAGACATACCCTGGTCCTGTTCCACCTATCCTTTTTACAAAGCATGTTCTCCGTTTCCCTGACAATAGAGTCACCAACTATTCCTATTCCTATATTTTAAATTTATAAACTTGTTACTCTGTATCTCACTTGCACATATTGCGTTAGTTGCAATTCGTGTGTGCCATGTTCTTTGTCGTTGATTGCTTATCTTTTTCACTGTTTTAAATTTTACAGCCCAAAAAAAAAAAAAAAATTCAGTGAACAGAAATATAGATTAGTTAATATGTACATTACAGTATTAATTAAGCTAAGTGTAAATTTATTTTTATTTTGCTAACCTGTGGTAAATATTCTTTCAATTTTCATGCATCATTTAATTTTTTTAATTGGTAAGGTAATAAAGTGCAAATTTGTGCTTTATATCTTTACTTTTATAGCTTGTGAATAATATTCCTCCTATTTTTGCTTATTAGAATCAGCATTTAATAAAATTAAAATTCGATTTGCAAACATGATCACAATGACTGGTGCTTACTATATTATTATTATTGTTGTTGCTCTTATATTATTTCTCCCTGATTGGGGGATTCCACTCCGTGATGGGTACTGCTACCAAGTACACAGGGTGGTTGTAATACAAAGGGTACTAGGAAAGTTTTGCAATACAGCTTTGTTTATTTAATTTTTTCAAAGTAATTTCCTCTACATTCAATACACCTCTCCATCCTCCGAAACCAATCTTTAAACCAGTTCTGCCAAGTTTCACTAGGGAGTAAAGCAAACTCATTGTCCCAAGCCCGTAGAAGGTCCTCATCACTGGAAAACCGCCTCCCTTTTAGCTTCATTTTCACATGCGGGAACAGTGCAAAATCGCAGGGATCAAGGTCTGGACTGTAGGGAGGGTGCTCGAGAAGTTTCAGTCCTGTCGTGGTCAAATATTCAGTGCAGGCTTTGGCGCGGTGAGCTTTAGCATTATCGTGATGGAGGTACCAGGTGTCCATTCTTGACTTTGGCCGCAGGTTCTTCATAGATCCAATGACTTTAGGCAGGCATTGTTCAGTATACCACTTAGCTGTGACTGTCTTCTGCGTGTCCAAAACGACACGTTCCACAATTCCACTCGATTTGAAAAATACAGCTATCATTTTCTTCTTTACAGATCGGGATTGTCTGACAATTACGGGTGTGTCGTCATCATCAAAGACCCAAACTTTGTTTTGAGCCTTGGTCGGCAGATTGTAATAGTACAGCCAAGTCTCGTCACCTGTCACGATGTTGTTCACATACCGAGATTGTCCCTTATCAAATTTTTTAACATCTCCCGGCACCAAGTCACACGTCGTGTCATCTGCTCTTCAGTCAGTTGATTCGGCACCCAGAGAGAACAAAGTTTCTTCACGTGCAAATGATCTTGCAGAATCGAACGAATTGCTGGTGCATTTAGGCCCAAAGTATCCTCTATCTGTTGGTAGGTCACTCGCCTGTTTTCGTCAAGCATTTTCCTCACAGCAGTAACGTTTTCCTCCGTAACTGACGTTCGTGGCCTTCCCGGCCTCTCAGAATCCTCCAGAGTGAAATTTCCCCTTTGGAATTCTCTATACCACCTGAATATCGTTGTACGATGTGGACAATCATCATCTAGTGCAAGAGTCATTTCTTCTAAGCACTGGTCTATGGTTAAACCACGCACGAAATTATACCACAAAACTGTCCTTATCTCATTTCGTGACCACGATGCCATCGCATGCACTTTACACTCTCACTACTAATGAATAACTGAGCCCATCGACTTGCCGCGGCGGCTACTATGCACGTATGAACATGTCTCAACATGCAGCAACAAGCAGCTTCCTGTGATTCATTGTTGCGTCATATTGCAAAACTTTCCTAGTACCCTTTGTATTTGGTGTTACTGTTGGTCGAGGAAATCCCGAACTATCCTACAGGTGTTCAGGATTGTGACTTTCTGGAGTTCCTTGTAGGTGTTCTCTGGGAGACCTATTGCTGCCTGCTAGGCTGCTATGTAGAGTCTTTGGCACCATACCGGTGGTTGACACGATGATCGGGATGGTCGATACTTCTTGCATATGCCACATCTCCTTGACTTTACGTCTCAGGTTCGTGTACTTCCTAATTTTCTCCTCATGGGTTTTCTGGACATTGTTAGCGCTTTGCACCGCTATGTCAATCAGGTAAGTAGCCTTTTCCATCTTGTCCACAAGGGTTATGACCGGTCTGTTGTGCAGGATGGTCTTATCCATTATTATGGCGCGGTCTCAGTACAGCTTGTGGGTTCGGGTCTCTAGTACTGCCTGGGGTTCGTACTTGTAGTATGATACACTCTCTTTGGTCAACTGGTATTTCCTTGGTAGCTTCTGATGTTTGTTTGTTGTTTGTTATTTGGTTTTTCGGAGCATTAGCAACTAAGACCATATTGCTCCGGGAATATGCAGTGGTCATTCCCTGACCTTTCCGCATCCTCCGTATTTGGTGGTGACGGGATCGAACCCCAGTCTAATCAAGAAGAGTGTGTTACACACTGCTGCTCCTTCCCACCTGGCTACGGAGGTGCCTCCTAGCTCCTGATGCATTATCCTAGCTACCTAGTCATGTCTATGATTGTCTCAGTCGGGGTGATCACCTTGCAACCCGCGGTGATGCGTTGGATCGTTTCTGAGGCCAGGTGGCATCGTCGACATGTGTCATCTGACATTCCGGGCTCCTTTGCAATGTATTTTCTATTGTTTCTGGTGTAGATTACTTGGTCTTGGATGGCCAGCATGAATCCTTCAGTCTCGGGGAAGAGCGTCCCGCTTGTGAGTCATGTATTGGAAGCAATGTTATCAATATGATCTTGATGGAGGTCATTGTAGTGTCTGCCGTTGAGTGTCTTCTTTGCCTATCTTTCTGACTTTGTTTCTTGTGCCGTCTGGGTGGGTGGGGGTTCCTCGCTTAGGTTGAGTGGGGTATACCACTTATTTATCTTCCTTATGGCCTGGTGGAGTGGTGCTGTGTTGTTCTTGAAGTAATCCTTCAGGTTAACTATCACTGTTTTCCATTGCTTTATCAGGTCTATCAGACCCCTTCCTCCCTCTTTCCGAGCTATTGTTAGTCTCACCACTGCTGACTTCGGGTGGCGTTGGCAGCTTTTGGTCATCATTGTCCTTGTCTTTCGCATAATATCTTCTAGTTCGGTGTTAGTCCAATCTATGACCCTGAAGATGTATGTTAGTACTGGAGCTGCATAGGTGTTTATAGCTTTAACTGTGTTCCCTCTGTTCAATTTTGCTTTCAGCAGGCTTCTGAGACTCTGACGATATTTTTTGGTCAGGCACTTCTTGATTTCCTTGTGCTATAACTGCTCAGCCTGCATCATCCCTTGATATTTGTAGGTCTCTCTCCTTCTCTCATAGCTTCAAACTCTTTACCAGTCAGCAGCCAACTAATTTTCCCTGGTGCAGTGTATGGGTCTTGCATTTGTCTAGACCAAATTCCATCCTGATGTCCTTGCTGAAATCTTCGGTGATCCGGAGTAGTTGCTGGAGTTGCTTCTCGGTTGCTGCAGAGAGCTTGATGTCATCCATGTATATCAGGTGGGTGAAGGTGTACAGGTTCTTTCTTCCTTCTTTGAGATTATATCCATACTTGCTGCCGTTAAGCATGGTGGATAGCGGGTTGAGTGTTAGACAAAACCACAGTGGGCTCAGAGCATCTTCCTGAAAGATTCCTCTTCTAATGGGAATTGGCCCGGTTGTGATGTTCTTGACCTTAATAGTGGTACTCCATTTCATCATTGTTGCTCCTAGGAAGTTTGTCTCTATTGGATTGACCTTGTAGATCTTCAGGGTCTCAATTAGCCAGCTATGAGGTACAAAGTCGAAGGCCTTGCAGTAATCGATGTAGGCTGTGTATAGGTGCTTCTTGTACATATATATAGTACAAGAAGCAGCTATATTAGCTACCTGAGCAGGATCATCAACAGTTGACCCATCGATATCAAGTGGACCAATCTGATTCATCCCCTTCCTTCTAGAGTTTACATAAGTAAAGAACTCTTTGCTGTTTTTCTTTGCATCCCTTGCCAAAGATTTCTTGTAATCTGCCTTCGCCTGCATAACCTAATTGGTAACTTGGTTACAGATCAACTTGTATCTATCATAGGCTTCTGTGTTATGTGTTAATTTGTATGTATCCCATGCATGTTTCTTCTCTGCCATATGCCTCATTAGTTCATCTGACATCCATTTAGGCCTAAACCTTGAACAATATTTCTTAGTTGGTATGTAAAGCCTAGTAGCTTCCAAGATAAGTTCTTTGAATGCTTCCAATTTTGCATTTGCTGTTGGTAACATCATCAGTTGGTCCCAATGTATAGAATTTAAATACTGTCTCAGTCCATCGTAGTCGCCTTTACGAAAGCAATAACCCTTCCCTTTACCCCTAATGGTAGTTACCTCTTTGAGTAAATCCCACTTCAGCACACTGTGATCACTGCCACCTAATGGTTCATTTATCTGCAGATTCTTAATGCATGAAGAATCACTGCTGATAATCAAATCAAGAGTATTCCTCCCTCTAGTTGCCTTCCGAACATGCTGATGTAGAAAACAATCATACAATAAATCCACAAAAGCCTTGCTAGTGTGTGAGTGACCAGCCCCCAAATTCCAGTCAATATCTGGGAAATTAAAATCTCCCATTATAAGACTCTCTGATTTACTGGCCCACTCTATTTCCCTGTACAGCCCCTTATTACACTCATCAGAGTCACCAGGCCTATAGCACACTCCTACTCTCAATTTTGATCTCCCAATGCTTATGTCACACCAAACTGACTCGACACTGCACTGTCAAGCGATGTCGACTGGCTTCACTTCCTTGGATTTTATGTGTTTCTTAACTAATAGCATAACCCCTCCTCCCTTCCTATCCTGTCTATCCTTTCTGTAGACGTTGTACTCCCCAAATTCCAGTTCTTCATTCCTTATATCTGTGTGACACCACATCTCTGATATCACAACAATATCTGCCTTTGATGTTTTGAGCAATACCTCAAATTCATCAAATTCATTTACTAAACTCCTAGCATTGGCGTACACGCAACTATACATACACCTATTTCTATTCTTAGCTACCCTAACACAACCCATGTGTTTACTTGTACCGCAATGACTCCCAGCAGTCTCTGAAATATCCTGCATCTTGTTTTTCAGGCTTCTGCTCATTCCAATAGAAGCAGTGCAAGAATCTCTTTCACCTCTGCCAGTGGCTACTGTTAATCTATTCGTCTTTGTCTCCCCACAAGCTAGCAGTATTCCGACCCACCTAACAATGCCTCGATAGCATCAGCAAATATTCTTGCACCCTTT